>NW_027508102.1:0-30652 GCF_051348905.1 Ranitomeya variabilis
AAATACACTTTAAAGAGGATTGGGATGGATTTGGTCTGGTGAATTATGAAATCAGCTCAGGGGAACCAGTATATCCTCATCATAGTAGATTATGCCACGATCCCGAAGCAGGTCCCCTAAGAAATATTGCATCAAAAAGTATCAACCATGAGTTATTTTCTATTTTTTCTTGGACGTGGATTTCAAAGAAAATCCTTACTGAACAAGGCAAACCCTTCATGGCATAGGTAATAAAAGAGCTATACAGAATGCTGAATATGATGCACATACACTCTGGCAAAAATTAAGAGACCACCACACCAAAACCCTGTCATGGGCAGCCAAATCTCCAGACCTGAACCCCATTGAAAACCTTTCAAATGTAATCAAGAGGATGATGGATAGTCACAAACCATCAAATAAAAACTGCTTAAATTTTTGTGCCAGAAGCAGTGTGAAAGACTGGTGGAAATCATGCCACGTTGCGTGAAAGCTGTGATTAAAAATCATGGTTATTCCACAAAATATTGATTTCTGAACTCTTCCTGACTTAAAACATTAGTACTATTGTTTCTAAATGATTATGAACTTGTTTTCTTTGCATTATTTGTGGTCTGAAAGCACTGTTTTTTTATTTTGACCACTTTGTCAGAAAAAAATACAAAAACTATTGCTTAGAAATTCGGAGACATGTAGTCAGAAGTTTATAGAATAAAAGAACAATTAACATTTAACTCAAAAATATACCTATAAAGAGAAAAAATCAGACAAACTGAACATTTTGCAGTGGTCTCTTAATTTTTGCCAGAGCTGTATATGCTTCAGCATATCATCCTCAGAGAAATAGACTAGTTGAAAGGTTCAATAATACACTGAAGCACATGTTAAAAAATGTAGTGGAAAAAGGTAAACGTGATTGAAATTACCTTCTACCATATTTAATATTTTCTGTGCCAAAAAATGCAGGACTCTAGTGGTTTCTCACCATTCGAGTTAGCGTGTGGAATGTCTGCTGGAAATTGCAAGAGAAACATGGGAAGCTGAGTCTACACCATATAGAAGTGTAATTGAACACGTAGCGCAGATGCAGAACCGAATAGAAAAACTGTTACCTATTGTAAGAGAGTATATGCAGAAGGCCCAAGAAGCCCAAAGCCATGTATAACAGGGCGGCAAAAATCATAAACTTCAAACAAAGTTATAGGGTCTTGATCTTAGTGCTAACAGTTAAAAACAAGTTTTTGGTGAAGTTGCAGTGTCCATGTAAGGTAGTCGAGAAAGTTTGAGAAATAGATTATAAGATACATCAACCAGGAAGACATAAATCGTACCAATTGCGATGAAGAATTACGATGAACAATTAAACATTGGAAAGACAGAGAATCATTGGGCACTGCCGCGCTGAAGTGTAGTATGTTACTACAATCAGTTCCAGTGGAGAAATTAGGGGATACTCTTTTGATAGCCCAAAGACAGGAAGCCTAACATTTCCTCCATAGGAACAAAACAAAGTTCTCTGATCTGCCTGGCAATACCCATCTAATAAAATATCATATATTTACAGAACCAGGTAAGAAAATAAACTTTAAACCCTATAGAATACCAGAGGCATGGCGAGAAGCAATCCCGACTGAAGTCAAACATATGTTGGACCTGGAAGTGATCGAAGAGTCCCGAAGTGAAAGGTTTTGCCCAGTTGAGTTGATCCTCAAACCAAACAAGACTTGCAGATTTTGCAATGATTTTTAAAAGTTGAATGAAATCTCTAAATTTGATGCCTTTCTCATGCCCAGGGTAAATGAATTAATTGACCAACTTGGTAATGCAAGATACATAATGACATTGGATCATACCAAGGGTTATTGGCAAATTCCGTTAACCAAGAAGACCAAAGAGAAAAGGCTTTTTCCACCCCAGAGAGTTTGTAACAGTACAAGAACATGCCGTTTGTTTTACATGGAGCGCCAGCAACCTTCAGCAAAAGAATTTAAATGTTACAGCTCTTAGAATATGGTTATGCAAAAACAAATTAATTTTTGCAAAATATTGTTTTTAGTGTGCAAAATTAGCAGTGTATTAAAAAAACTTTCAGAGATTGATGGATTTAATTTGGAGGCCACATAAATAGTTTTGCAGCAGCTTACCTACATGATGTGGTTATCTTCAGTGCAGACTGGGGAAGCCATCTGTGTAAAGTGCAAGCCATGCTAGATGCGATATGTGGGGCAGGTCTCACAATAAATCTGTAAAAACGTGCTTTAGGGCTAGAGGAAGCCAAGTACCTGGGGTTTGTTATTGGCAAGGGCTTGATCATACCTCAAATTAAATCCATACAGTGTTGGCCTTGGTCGGTAACTAAGAAACAAGTGCAAGCTTTATTAGGGATAATCGGCTACTATCAGAGGTTTGTACCAAATTTTGCCTCAGAAGCAGCATCATTGATGGACCTGAAAAAAAGAGAGAAATCCATAATGGTGTTATGGTCTCCCGACTAGATAATAAGAGTTTTTGGTTCAGACAGATGCCTCGGACATGCGGTTGGAAGCCGTCTTGTCTCAAACTGTAAATTGTGAACACCCAGTATTACATTTGAGCAGGAAGTTGACGTAGAGACTTAGCCAGCTCAGCTAAGAGAGGTCATCTCATTGCAGATACAGAAAAAGGCTGAGGGAAAAGCTTCAGAGTGACACACAGTCCCAAACTAATATCATGTATTCCTGAGAAGGATATGCACAGCGATTAAATGTGGTAAATGCTGAGTTGCTGGAGAGCCAAGGGCAGCATATGTCACTAGAGCTATGGTATATTAGTTAGGGCCTAGCCGGGCAAAGCTTTCTTGTTTTTGTTTCTTTACTGTTTGTTTATACATTTTGGCTGAAAATGAAGCCCCGTGCTTTCCTTATATAGACTATGTCTGCCTATGTCACTGCCATAATGCTCTTCAACACCCTAGTGCATTACACTGTCTATGCATATTTTTTTACGCTGTTCACCAAGAGGTAAAAGTGATAAGCCTGAATTGTTCTTTAGGACAGTATGATTACAGTGATTCCAGGTTTATATAATTTTTATGCTGTGCTAATTTTTTTGCACATTGAAAACAATATTTTACAAAAATGCATTTGTTTTTGCATAGCCATATTCTAAGAGCTGTAACATTTAAATTCTTTTGCTGAGCCATATCAGGGCTTGTTTTTGTGGGGCAATTTTGCTTCTTCATTTAAACAATTTGTTTTGGCAAATTACTTTTTATTTATTTTTTTGTGTGTCAGTTTAATTTTTTTACGTGTATGCCAAATGGAGTAAACAACATGAAAGTTTTATCGTTTGGGTCATTCTGGATGCAGTGATTCCAATAATGTGTATTTTATTTTTTTACACAAAATCTGCAATTTTAGTGGCAAAGCAACTTTTATATACTTTTGTGTTTTTTTTTTGTTTTTTTATACATTCTATTTAACTTTTTTCTTTTGCTTATTCCACAGTGGAACATGAATATTTTTCATTTTGATCACTAATCTCATACACTACAGGTGCCATACCAACTATCACAACCTGCGAGGGCGGTCATGAAGAGCTGATAGTGGTAAAGAGCGAGCCCTCTCTACATTTTAACCACTTTGATGCCACTGTCACTTTTGACGGTGGCATTTAAAGGGGTTTATCCCATCTTGATTGGTTACAAATCTTGCCTGCGTCATTGCCAAAGGATGTCAGCTGTCATATATTGCTTACGCCTGCTGGTTTTTGCCTGCTGAGAGGCACCATACTCCTATTCCTCAGTGCCGTGAAAATGTGATGCTTGGGAATAAGTCCTCTAACGGTTGTTGTGAAAAAGCATATTGGCTGTCATTAAGGCGTCAAGAAAATAAATGTACTCTCCCAATCATCTGCTGGTTTGTCAACTAAACTATCACCTTGTCCCATTCATGATGGTCCAGTCGCTGCCTAATAACTCATTTATTCTGCTGCCTTAGTCCTCCTTCAGACGTCAATGTTTCCAGTATGTGTGACATTCATTTTTTTCACAGATTGTCACTCCAGAACTGATAGACCTTGTGATGAGCCAACTTGTTAACTCTGATATTTTGACTGGATGACCACCTCTTGGCTTTTGGATGGACGGATTTCATTCTGTACTCTTCCAACTGTCATGACTAGTGTTGAGCATTCCGATGCTGCAAGTATCGGGTATCGGCCGATACTTGCTGTATCGGAATTCCGATACCGGGATTCCGATACTCTTGTGGTATCGGGTATCGGGTATCGCAACAACATTAATGTTAAAATGTGTAAAAGAGAGAATTAAAATAAAAAATATCGCTATACTCACCTCTCCGACGCAGCCGGGACTTCAGCGAGGGAACCGGCAGCGTTGTTTGTTTAAAATTCGCGCTATTACTTGGTTACGTGAATTCCCGGCTTGTGATTGGTCAGGTCGGCCACGTTGCCGGGACGCGGACCAATCACAGCAAGCCGTGACGAAATTACGTCACGGCTTGCTGTGATTGGTCCGCGTCCCGGCAATATGGCCGCCCTGACCAATCACAAGCTGTGACGTCACGGGAGGCTGGACACGCGCCCATTTTAAAATGAGCGCGTCCAGCCTCCCGGCTTGTGATTGGTTGACCGCGGCGCAACCAATCACAAGCCGTGACGTCACGGGAGGCTGGACACGCGCCCATTTTAAAATGAGCGCGTCCAGCCTCCCGGCTTGTGATTGGTTGACCGCGGCGCAACCAATCACAAGCCGTGACGTCACGGGAGGCTGGACACGCGCCCATTTTAAAATGAGCGCGTGTCCAGCCTCCCGTGACGTCACGGCTTGTGATTGGTCAGGGCGGCCATATTGCCGGGACGCGGACCAATCACAGCAAGCCGTGACGTAATTTCGTCACGGCTTGCTGTGATTGGTCCGCGTCCCGGCAACATGGCCGACCTGACCAATCACAAGCCGGGAATTCACGTAACCAAGTAATAGCGCGAATTTTAAACAAACAACGTTGCCGGTTCCCTCGCTGAAGTCCCGGCTGCGTCGGACAGGTGAGTATAGCGATATTTTTTATTTTAATTCTTTCTTTTACACATTTATATGGTTCCCAGGGCCTGAAGGAGAGTTTCCTCTCCTTCAGACCCTGGGAACCATCAGGAATACCGTCCGATACATGAGTCCCATTGACTTGTATTGGTATCGGGTATCGGTATCGGATTGGATCCGATATTTTGCCGGTATCGGCCGATACTTTCCGATACCGATACTTTCAAGTATCGGACGGTATCGCTCAACACTAGTCATGACACTCACATGAAGCAGGTTTGCAATTTTCTTTGGCTGAGAGAATGCTATAGATAAGTTGGATGTTGAGGCTTCTCTTTTCTTGGGAAATCTTCATGAATGTGAGAACAGGTTGTAATTTGTAGTCTACATGAAGAAAAATATTTTTCCACCACTATGGGAAAAACAGTAACAATGCAGTGACATGACAAAAATCTGCATAACTAATCATATGCTAAATAGCTGCAAGTCAAAATTATGTATGAGATAGCCAAGATGATTGTCTATACAATGATGGTAGTCTGAAGTTCAAAGCAGTAGTGGTGAGATATGGAGCCTGAAAGTCAAAAGTTCAAAACATTGTAACACTTTTGCTTATCATTGTATACTGTATCTACCCCTGTCCCATAACAAAAGATAATTTTCTGACTGTTTATGCAATGTAGGTACCTAGAAAGTAGGAAACTGCTATGTGTGGTTGGTACGCTGCTAGTTACCACTTCTTAGGATCTTTTTTAGGTTCCTTGAACACTATATTTGCATTACAGAACTCAAAACAGTTCAATAGACTCAAGGGTGAATTCAAAGTGTTATACACATATTTTCCAGGCATTTGCCAGCTTTTTAACTACATGATTCACTGTCAATTTATTGGTAGAGAATCTAAGTTGTGGGGAAAATTTAGCAAAGCCATCTCTATAAAATACCTGTAAAAATAGTATTAAAAAAAAGGAGGACACAAATAACTTATTTTATGTGTGTTTTTGTGGTAGGGATATCTTTTGTTAAATATTCTCTTATTCTATGTTCTTGTATATTGTTTCCAACTCATGGTAATTCTCATGTGTATATATTTTTCATAGACACTGGCACTTCTGTTATGATCCCAATGGCAGAGGATCTCTGATATTCCGGCAAGATAGAAAAAATATAAATACTGCTCCAGGGAGTTGGAAACTGGGCTAACCGCATTTCTGATCCTGACACAAACAACTAAAAGTAGCCGGTGAACGTGCCTACGTTGGTTCTAGACGTCTCGAGCCAGCTGGAGAACTGACTACCCCTAAAGGGAAAAAATAAGACCTCTCTTGCCTCCAGAGAAATTGAACCCCAAAGATATAGAAAGCCCCCAACAAATAATAACGGTGAGGCAAGAGGAAAACACAAACGTAGAGATGAACTAGATTCAGCAAAGTGAGGCCCAATAGTCTAGATAGCAGAAAATAGATAGTGGACTATGCGGTTAGCAGAAAACCCTACAAAACATCCACGCTGAACATTCAAGAACCCCCACACCGACTGACGGTGTGGAGGGAGAATATCAGCCCCCTAGAGCTTCCAGCGAGTCAAAAATCAAATGTAAAGCAAGCTGGACAAAAACACTGAATAATGCAAACGATCCAAATTGTACAAAACAGACTTAGCTTTTCTTGCATGAGGCAGACTGAAAGGAATCCGGAGGAGACCAAATAGGTCTGGATACAACGATGCCAGGCAAGAGACTGAGTCCAGAGGAGACTCAAATAGGAAACACCCGCTGCTTAATGACACAGCTGGAGCTCAGGCCTGCAACAAGACATACCTAACACAATACCGTTAGTGACCACCAGAGGGAGCCCAGAAACACAGTTCACAACACACTTCCTTTATTCCCTTGACATTTTTCTTAGGAGGCTATTTTTATGTACATATCTTTATTTTACTGTTGGTAGACATGAATTTAGTACATTTGTCTTTCAAGATCATTTATCTGTTGTTATTGGTATATGTTGTCTGTTTTGGTTTTAACTCTTACATTATTGATAAAAAAAATGTGTACACGTTTTTAAGTGACATGATTTGTGTCTTGCACATTATTTTTTTATTTCTTGTACATATTTATTGTTCTTGCATATTTAGCGCCCCCACTGTCGCAGGGCCGAGGGGTACCCGGTACCGGGCTTCTAAGTCTCTGTTCTGGGGTTGTCACGGTGACTAGACCCGGTCCGTGACCCTGCTGAGGGGCGTACAATAAAGGTGGAGGGAATGGTGTGCGTGATGGTGATGATGTTGTCATAGTGCGGTGCAAGTTGCAGTAAATAACGAGGACACCAGGTTGCAGTCTCTTTACCTCTTTACTGAAGGCTTCAGGATCCTCAATCCGGAATACGGTTAACCGGGCTGCGCAAGCCTGGCCGGTCCGATGGCACCTCCAGAGTTCCCTTTGCAGGTGGAAATCTGTGCCTACCTTCTAGCGCTTGTGTGTTGTAGTCCTTCCCTGCTAAGCACCACGGGATAGTCCTCACAACTGTTGTGTCTGTTTCTCGTGTTCCCTCACAACTCGATTCTGATGTTCTTCCACGTCCCCCAGATCTTATGGTTAGGACGCACCCGTATGACGGGGAGGCTCGGAGCTCTTCCGGGACTCTAGCGTCGCCCCACTCCTGTTGTTACCCCCCTGTGTCTTCCTAGGTCAATGGGATGAGACAGCCCGCCTATAACTGACTGTCCTGCCGTAGGTTTGAAGTTTGGCCTGGAGCTCTATACTTCCTCGGCGTTCCGGCCACCGGTTATGCGCCTCAATAGGATGTTGCCTCGTCTTACAGCACGACTCCTACTGGTATTCTCCTTGTTGCGTTGATCTCGTTTCTCACTCAGCACAATATACCTCGCTTCTTATCCTTTCTTGGGGTACCGCCGCTATATCGTGCAGGCGCGGTCCCGTAACGTTCTTCTCTGTTTGCTAGGCCTCTGCCAGGATCCCACCCCTGGCAGGGACCCCTCTGAATCTTCCCCTACAACACCCTCTGCCACAAGGTGTTGCCTGGTTCCAACCCAGTCAGCTTTCTGTCTAACTTTCTGCCTAACCCCCAGTTTTACCAGATTGTGAGGAGTGGCCTAATACATAGAACCCTTAGCTCCCCCTAGAGGCCAGACTGTGAAGTGTATTGGTGACTGTGATACCTGGTCAGAAGAACTCCTTTAGTGCCATCAGACGTACCATAGCCCCCCTTAGCGGCGGAGCATCAGTACTGCAACGACCAGGACTCTGGGGCGCTGCACATATCCAACACATTCATATTGAGTGTTGGCAACAGATTTTTTGCTTATTGTTTATAATTATCATGTAATGACCCACGTTGGGCTTTTTCTTTTACTTGAGAATGATCTATGGGTTTTTTGGATGCTGGGAAATTATTTATTTATTTAGGTATTGTAAAGTCTATAGGACACTGTACATATGTCACTACATTGGGGAGTTACACAATTATGCTGATCAAATTTTTGCTATTGTAAAACTTTCATTTTCTGTCACCTTGCAACTAATTTATTTGCTTAGCATCCATCTGTGAATAATCTTACAGATGATATTAGCTTTAGACCACAAGTGGATAAATCTATTTAAGTTTTGAAATGGATACATTTGTCTTTGTTAAGACTGATGATCCTGTGCAAAAAGTCATTAATCTTCTTCACAACACATAACTAGCTAAAATATAACAGTTATTATTGAGAGAAATTCTTGGATATTACTGTATGTACCAGCAGTTTCATTTAGAATTAGTATCCTAATGTTAAATGGATCTATTCTACCGGTACTGAAATCAATATACAAATGAGTTCTTTGAAGCAGAATTGTAACATAGCCAAAACTCTCTCAGATATGTAATTGAAGACAAATATTTGGCATTGGGAGCAAAGGTCTTGCCGTGATCAACAAATGTAAAATGATCATCAAATCCACAAAGAAACATTGTTCATGCCCAGAATCATGAAAGCGATTACTTGGTACAGATGGTGTTTATATCTGCTATGAAATGTCCCAAATTGTAAGAAATAAAAGACTGAATATTCTATAGGTATTCAATTTTACATAGTATTTTATGATTATTGTTTCAGAAACCATAAAGCCTACATTTATGAAAAGAGAATTTCCATTGTAAGGGTGGAGTCCAAGAAAAAGGATGCCGCTCACAAAGATATCTTTAAATGATATGTCTAAAGCACATTGACATATTCTGGATTCATATTGTGCAGATCTCTAGCAGATTGACTGCATGGGTTCATACTATTTTTCTGCACAGTTCTTTCTTTCCTTAACCTTGACTTGAAACATCATCAGACATGCCGTACGGAACAAAGGTAAAAAGTTTTTTTGCTCAACATGTCACGATAGGTAGTGCAAAAGCTGTTTTTATCGAAAACTGCATTTTATGTAATGCGACGTGGGATATCTTGAAACAAAACCAAGATTTAAAGATATAATGTACATCTGTGTGTCAGTAATTTCATACAGTAACAAAAAAACAAAAGATAGAAATAGTAAATTACAAATCAAAACAGATTGACCATATTAATTTTATTTCAACAAATATGTTGGTAACTTTTTTTTATGGTACTTATTAATATATAACGTATTTGGGTGATTACATTTTGTAAAACAGTATTAGAACCATTTTTAGAGACAGTGTAGGGGACATTTAACCACTAATTTATGTTTTTATATAGTACATCAATAAAGGTAACTATGCAATGATTAATAAAAATCCTTAAAGAGAACTTGACTCCTGGTATATACAGCACAATCTGCACAGCTAGGTATGCTTGACTCTGAAACACTGCAGAGATTCAGAGAAAAACATACTTTAATTGCCACCATGTCTCTGCCTACATTCGCGTATAGGCAGAGACCTGCCAATCCAGGGCAGCAGGCAGGGAGAAGGTTTCCTTCTAAAATACCCAACTTTTAAATAACATTTTTCTCTGAAATGCCGCAGCATTTCAAAGTCAAACATAACTTATTCCGTTCATGTAGCCAGTGTCTCACACATGCTGCCCACAGATTGGGCTTCATGTACCAGGGGTCAAATTCTCTTTACCGAAAACCGCATGGATTAAAAATAAAGAAGATTGAATCTTTTGAAATTCAATTTCACCAGGTTTGGCAATTTTTTTGTGAAAAATTAAATTTGCAGTGAATTTTAGGTACTTCAGTTGCCCTGATAAGATGTTTATAATCTTCTGAGGTCTCCTAGGAGTGTATCCAACCCCTCTTTAATGAAAACACAGCCTTAGTAATGTCCATGTGAAATCATCAACCAGAATCTTAATAATACAATACAATACACTGGCAGAGTTTTCATGTTGTTGTTTTTTTTTGTTTTTTTTTCAATTAAAAAAGGCTCCAAAAATATTCCTTATAGCCATTCACGGTCACGCAGACCACAAACTGGCAGTGTTGCAGTTAGAGGTAGCATCTTTTTTTCTGTGACTGAGATGAGTGATGTACTATATATTCCATATTGCTTTCCGCTTCTTCCTAGATATGCTTGCTTGAGGCAAAGGAGGCCAATTGCTTCCTGCATTTGGTAATACTATTGCCCTGACTGCTGGTGTCAATGTTTGTGCCTCTGCTATTGCTAGTGGCTCCCTGATTATGTATTATTTTATGTTTCTTTCTCTTTGACAATACACTGTCCATCTCAATTGCCACTTTTTGCTTTACCATACATTTTATACAACATTATATTTAACTTTTGAAATTATTTTCAACTACAATAAATCAATCCTTGCCAAAAAGGACATAACAAAAATGCTAGGTTCATAAAGTACATGACATACAGAAGACAAAATATAGCATGATACCGCAGTATAGGTGCAGAGTGCATGGGTGTCAAAGTGCTAAAATGTGAGAAAAACAGTCATGCACTGTTAAATGTCTGTACTTATTATTTTTTATAATTTCCATTATTTCAACAAAATTCAAAACCCCTGCACAAAAATCACAAAGTAATGTATTAATTTTTGGAACTTACTTTTTTATGTGTATATATATATATATATATATATATATATATATATATATATATATATATATATATATATATATATATATATATATATATATATATATATATATATATATATATATATATATATATATATATATATATATACACTGCAGGGTTTTGTACTCAATGTGCGGCGGTTTGAGGTAGGCATGGGAAGCAGTTTCATGAAAATGTCCGGGCAGGTTTATTAAGGCTGCATAAACCGCTCTGGAAACCAAACAAAATGACATCTTTTCTGGCACAGCAGATTCATTCTTTAGTGAGATTAAAATAATAATATAGTGCATCCAAATGAAGATATACAGACTTAATTAAAAAACTTTATATTAAACATTTTCTACCTTCTAATATACATATAGGAACTATATTAACAACTAGTAGAGATTAGAGATTATTTCAATGTTTGGTTCGGATTACGATCACCGAATCTTCAATATTTGCCAATTTATTTGTCATATATTCGCCGAACATAGACAAATGGCATTCAAGTCAATGAAAGGCAAAAACAAACGCATACACAACACTTTCAAAAGCTGCCAAAACACATCAAATTAGGGGCAAACACAAGGAAAGTGGCCTCAATTCACCCACAGTGCAAATTTTAAAATGGCACGACAGCAATCAGACAGGCATGAGGTATCAGGGTCTGGGCCAGCATTCACAGCTTTAAATTGAACTTAAAATTAAGATGAGGTGGGTTAGGAATTGGTGTAGGCCTGCTGTCTTGGGAGCCCTGATACCACATGCAACTGCTCATCCTGCTTTCATACTTAGCCAAATTTATTTCACAAGAGTAGAACTAGTATAATGGGGACCGACACATCTTCCACTACAGCCAACTCAGCAAATTAAGACTGTAACGGGCAAGGTGGTGGAACTACTGTGCCGCAGCCCTTGGTAAGCCTGGAGGGGAATAACTAGGTGGCCTACCAAATCCAACATCGGGTAAGCAGGCAAAAACCGTGATCCAAGGAGGGACAAGGAGGTGGCACCATGTACTATTCCAGGGCTGACCTATAGAGGGTGGCAGCTGACCCCCTAGAGCAGGTAGGCTGGCACAGCTTAAACGAAGCATGAAGAATGCAGCAAAGCATTGTAGAAACACTGTAAACACGGGTGCAGGTGGGACTGGCTGAGGAATAGAAAAGCAATGGCAGTTGCGTGTTAGACTGGGTGTTCAACAGATGGGCACTGGCAGTTGCAGACTGGACAAGATGTTACACAGATGGGCACTAGCAGGAGCGGACTGGACTGGGAATTAGATGCATGGGCACTGGCAGGTGTGGACTGGACTGGATATTACAAAGATGTGCACTGGCAGGGGCAAGCTGGACTGGGTGTTACACAAATGGGCACTGGCAGGTGCGGACTGGACCAGGTGTTAGACAGATGGAAAATGGCAGGTGCGGACTGGCTTGGGTGTTACACATATGGGCACTGGCAGGTGTGGACTGGACTAACTGTTACATAGATAGGCATTGGCAGGTGCGGGCTTGACTGGGTGCTTCACAGATGGGCTCTGGCAGGTGTGGGCTATACCAGGTGTTAGACAGAGGAGCAGTGGCAGGTGCAGGCTGGACCAGCTGATGGACAGAAGAGCACAGACAGGTATAAGCAGATGGGTACAGGGTAGACAAGCAGATGGGCAGACCTGGGGGACCTGACAACTAGCAAGCATGCAATGCAAACAAACAACTTTGCTCAGGCACCTCCATATTGGAGGAGGAGCCTTAAATAGATGGTGTCACCCAGCTAGTGGCTGGAGCCACCTAAGGGCGATGCATGTGGTCACTTTAAAAGGGAGGGAGCGCGCATGGGCTCTAAGCATAGTGCCTGGGCAAACAACTGAACCTTGAGGGACATCAACACATAGGGGTGAGATAAGGATGTGGTGTGTGAGTGGGAGACATTGAATGTCCTGTCTATTAAACACGAGGACATCCAACAAAGGGCCAAGTCTGTATTGTCAACAGATCAGAAAGTCTGTATTAAGAGGTAATGGTACACTGTGTCACAGGCAGATGCCAGGTCCAGGAGAACGAGGTGGACAAACTAACATTGCTTGAATTTGGTGGTTAGTAGGTCGCTTGTGACTTTAGTCAGGGCAGTGTCAATGGAATGGTGCAGTCGGAAGTCATATTGTAAGCAGTCAAAGAGGGAGCAAGAGGAGAAGTGGAAGGACAGTTCAAAATAGATGTGTTGTTCCAGTAGTTTGGAGACATAGAAGAGAAGTGAGGTGGGGCGATAGCTAGAAACAGAGGATTTGTCAAGGGAGGTCTTTTTGAGGATGGGTGTTATTGAGGTATGTTTGAATCAGGAAGGGAAGACACCAGTTAGTGACAGGTTAAAGGATGAAGACTGTGGTAAAGTTTGGAATGAGGTGGGGCATTATTGGGTCAAGTTCACAGGTGGTGAGGTAAATTCATCAGCTGAGATGAGAGGAGAGGGAGGGAGAGCTTGTGGATGGAGAAGAGAATTGAAAGTACTGAATAGCTGATTAGGGTTGTGAGACAGGTATCATATGAGAGTTGAGAAGTAGGTTTGTTTTGCTCTAGTGAGCAATCGGATAACATTTTTTCAACTTCTCTTCTGTTACTGAATGATCTACTTCATGTTCTTTCTTTGGCAACCACTCAGTGGTACGTTTTGTAGGTGAGGGCCAGTAAGAACATACGTGCTTCAGGATATGGCAAAAACAACCACAAGACAAATTTAATCAACCAAGGTATCATTTTAATCAGTAGAACAGTGCCAACCTGACACTGTGTGTTTGTTACTCTGCACAATCCTGCTGTCAGGTTCCCTTTAAGTCGCTTACCCCATGTGCAGGACATTGCAGTAACTCAGGTATCCATGGCTATGACCACTAACAGCCCGCTAACCGAATAAGTAACTGTCACTATGTGAGTGTTCACTACCATTGTTACCTAAATAACTGAAACACCCTACAAATGGGGTGTGACATAGCAAATCAGAGGTACCATATTACATTTTTTATTGGAACTATTTGCTAATATTATTATACTTACACCTACTACATTTTGGGATAGTATCGTGGAGATGAAAATACCCTTTTAAAGATTAAGTTCTGCAGAATACCTATATCTCTTATACTGTATTAACTAAATGACTAATTTTAACCATTTTTTTTGTCAATGCGTTTAATATGACACTAAAATGCATATGTCTCTATAGTAATTTGGATAGCCCCTTCTTTATATAAGGATGTATGATTGATATATATTTGGCTGCTTAAACTGAACAAGACCATATTATGACTGTGGAAGAGATGTGATGATACATGGTGACCATTTGTTACAGTTATTCTTTACTGGATAGCTGCCCATTGTAAGTGTTGGGGCAGCATTTTGTTTTTTCATAGGTTGGCATGATCAATAAACCATATACAAAGTGATTTCTGTCAACCTTGACACCAATACTAATTATCTTTTTTTTCAGCTTTCTAGATGAACATTTCATAAAAGTTTCAGACTGTATAACGCTAACCTTGGGGTAAGTTGCTATTTGGGCCTTTTTATTTTATTTTTTTTTTTTCAGCATATCACATATTTATTATTCTCTTAAGCAAATTTCCATCTATCATTTGTGTAAGTCAACAGTTAAGATTTTCATGAGTAAAAACAGGATTAGATCAGATATTTTTAGACATAGTTATGACTTTTGAAATAAAAACGTGCAACATTTTTGTGCAAGAATATTCAGAAAATCGGAGGATAAAGAGGATTTCAAAATTAACTATTACCTCATATCTAAAAATCTTCATTATTTAACAATATTATAAAGTATGATGTTAAAAATATGTTATTAGAGTTTATGAAGTCACTGTTTTAAGCTATTTTATGCATATTTTAATGTTTTTACCACATTTTCTTAAAAGCATATTTTTTAAAATATTTTTTTTTTCCGGCTATATTAAGTTTTTATATTATTGGGATTACTTTTTTCTTTTCTCTATAGGATGCTTTTATATCATACAGTACAGACCAAAAGTTTGGACACAGCTTCTCATTTAAAGATTTTTCTGTATTTTCATGACTATGAAAATTGTAGATTCATACTGAAGGCATCAAAACTATGAATTAACACATGTGGAATTATATACTTAACAGAAAATTGTGAAACAACTGAAAATATGTCTTATATTCTAAGATCTTCAAAGTAGCCACCTTTTGCGTTGATGACTGCTTTGCACACTCTTGGCATTCTCTTGATGAGCTTCAAGAGGTAGTCACTGGGAATGGTCTTCCAACAATCTTGAAGGAGTTCCCAGAGATGCTTAGCACTTGTTGGCCCTTTTGCCTTCACTCTGCAGTCCAGCTCACCCCAAACCATCTCGATTGGGTTCAGGTCTGGTGATTGTGGAGGCCAGGTCATCTGGCGTAGCACCCCATCACTCTCCTTCTTGGTCAAATAGCCCTTACACAGCCTGGAGGTGTGTTTGGGGTCATTGTCCTGTTGAAAAAGAAATGAAGGTCCAACTAAACACAAACCGGATGGAATAGCATGCCGCTGCAAGATGCTGTGGTAGCCATGCTGGTTCAGTATGCCTTCAACTTTGAATAAATCCCCAACAGTGTCACCAGCAAAGCACCCCCACACCATCACACCTCCTCCTCCCTGCTTCACAGTGGGAACCAGGCATGTAGAGTACATCCGTTCACCTTTTCTGTGTCGCACAAAGACACAGTGGTTGGAACCAAAGATCTCAAATTTGGACTCATCAGACCAAAGCACAGATTTCCACTAGTCTAATGTCCATTCCTTGTGTTTTTTTAGCCCAAACAAGTCTCTTCTGCTTGTTGCCTGTCCTTAGCATTGGTTTCCTAGCAGCTATTTTACCATGAAGGCCTGCTGCACAAAGTCTCCTCTTAACAGTTGTTGTAGAGATGTGTCTGCTGCTAGAACTCTGTGTGGCATTGACCTGGTCTCTAATCTGAGCTGCTGTTAACCTGCGATTTCTGAGGCTGGTGACTCTGATAAACTTATCCTCAGAAGCAGAGGTGACTCTTGGTCTTCCTTTCCTGGCGTGGTCCTCATGTGAGCCAGTTTCTTTGTAGTGCTTGATATTTTTTGCCACTGCACTTGGGGACACTTTTAAACTTTTCCCACTTTTTCGGACTGACTGACCTTCATTTCTTAAAGTAATGATGGCCACTCGTTTTTCTTTACTTAGCTGCGTTTTTCTTGCTATAATACAAATTCTAACAGTCTATTCAGTAGGACTATCAGCTGTGTATCCACCTGACTTCTGCACAACACAACTGATGGTCCCAACCCCATTTAAAAGGCAAGATATACCACTTATTAAACCTGACAGGGCACACCTGTGAAGTTAAAACCATTCCCGGTGACTACCTCTTGAAGCTCATCAAGAGAATGCCAAGAGTGTGCAAAGAAGTCATCAAAGCAAAAGGTGGCTACTTTGAAGAACCTAGAATATAAGACATATTTTCAGTTGTTTCACACTTTGTTGTTAAGTATATAATTCCACATGTGTTAATTCATAGTTTTGATGCCTTCAGTGTGAAGATACAATTTTCATAGTCATGAAAGTACAGAAAAATCTTTAAATGAGAAGGTGTGTCCAAACTTTTGGTCTGTACTGTATATAGATTATATATTTTTGGGGTCACAGTGGTTTTCAAACACCAAGTTTGTTTTTACATTCTTTTTTATCTTTATGAAGTTTACCATTTATGTAAATTAATGTGATTTTTTTCTTAGTTTGCACCACTATGAATGTGTAAATACAAATGTTTTTGTTTTGACATCTCTTGATATTGGGCATCATTTTGCCATATGCCTGAGATTCGGCAGGTGCTTCTGTCATTCCACTTACAGGTGCTTGTGTTTTGCACCAAATTCACCATACATCATGCAAAATTTTGACAGATTACACACAAATGCCAACGTAAAAAAAAGTATTCTAAAACAGTCACTTAACCCCTTAACCCCCGGTGCTTTTTTCATTTTTTCATTTTCATTTTTCTCTCCCCTTCTTTCCAGAGCCATAACATTTTAATTTTTCCGTCAATATAGCCATATGAGGTCTTTTTTTTTTTTGCAAGACAAGTTGTACTTTTGAACGATACAATCGGTTTCACCATGTTATGTAACAGAAAACGGGAAAAAAATTCCAAGTGCGATGAAATTGCAAAAAAAGTGCAATCCCACTCTTGTTTTTTTTAACTTTTTTGCTGGGTTCGCTAAATGCTAAAACTGACCTGTCATTATGACTCTCCAGGTCATTATGGGTTCATAGACACCAAACATGTCTAGTTTCTTTTTTATTTAAGTGGTAAAAAAATTCCAAAATTTGCTAAAAAAAAAAAATTGAGCAATTTTCAATACCCATTGCGTCTCCATTTTTCGTGATCTGGGGTTGGATGAGGGCTTATGTTTTGCGTGCCGAGCTGAAGTTTTTAATTATACCACTTTTGTGCAGATATGTTTTCTTGATCGCCCGTTATTGTATTTAAATGCAATGTCATGGCGACCAAAAAAAGTAATTTTGGAGTTTTGATTTTTTTCTCGATTCGCCGTTTAGCGATCAGGTTAATTCTTTTTTTATAGATAGATCTGGTGATTCTGAACACGGCAATACCAAATATGTGTAGGTTTGATTTTTTATTGTTTTATTTTGATTGGGGGAAGGGGTGTGATTTGAACTTTTGTATATTTTAGGTTTTTTTTTTATAATTTTAAACACATTTTTTTGCATGCTTCAATAGCCTCCATAGGAGGCTAGAAGCATGCACTACACGATCGCCTCTGCTACATAGAGGTGAAGCACAGATCACCTCTATGTAGCAGAAATACAGCATTGCTGTGAGCGCTGGCCACAGGGTGGTGCGCATATCAATCGGCCATCAACAACCATAGAGGTCACAAGGAGACCTCGGGTTGTTATGGCATTGCTCCGATGACCCCTGATCATGCGACGGGGTCAGCGGTGCGAGCGCTTCCTGCCGCACGGCCGGCGGCGCTTGTTAAATGCCGCTGTCAGAGTTTGACAGCAGCATTTAACTAGTTAATGGGTGGGCAGGATTCTGCTCGCACCCATTGCGGCCACGTTTCAGCTGTTTATAACAGCTGACATGTCGTGGTTTTGAGGTGCGCTCACCGCCAGAGTCCACCTCAAATCGGGGGATACTGCCAGCTGATGTACTATCCCATCAGCTGGCAGAAAGGGGTTAAAAAATACATCACCCACTAAAGGTCAATTTGCAATTTTTTATTTACTCATTGGCAAAACAAAGTTGCTAATAATATATGCTCAACTATTTTTGTCTTTGTCTGCACTGGTCTCAACATTTTTTTGAAACTATGTGGGGTGTATAAAAAAAAGAGATGTGCCAAAAGTTAAGCAACAAAATTATTATAATGTATTGTTGTTGCAAAATTGCAAAAAGCCCTAACATTTCTTGTGAAAATAGACAAATTTTGAAACTTTTGTTATGCCTGTAATTTATAAAGTTTCTTTTTACAATATCTAAAATTACACAGTTTTGCTAATCTACCCCATTGTATAAAATGTATCAATTTTGGAGGCTATCAATAATTTAAAAAATTAGAAGATGAATTTAAATAACTAACTATTAAAACACTACATAATATATATTTTATCGAATAAATATGATAAGTTTCATTTTAGTAAAACAAAATTATTCTATAATAGCTAAAATATCTGTAGTGATCAAAAATTATACTGCACTTCCAAAACAAAATATGCTACTTATAGCCTTGAAACTTCAGTTGTTATGGACCACTACAACAGAAGAAATAGAAAAAGTTCAAGAGTTGACAGATAATGGGTTGCAATATAAATGGCCCAACCGCTAAACAAGAATTTTATCAGAGTGGAACAGTCTTTTTCATGCTCGATTTGTCTTGTAATCAAATTGCCCTGAAGGAAACACTATACTTTTCTATATTGTAATATCACAGTAGAAATTTAAGTTATTGTGTAAGTATGCGAGATGAGAAAAGAAAATATCATTTAATATGTGTGTGTTAGCCAGAGGTAGAAGAAATGATAAAAACAGGCTAGCTTTCTATGCAATTACTGTATCAACTATGATATTAGTAATCTTTGTTCTTTTCTAATGACTTCCAGTTGGTCAAGGATTTCTTTTGTACATCTAAAGTTTGTGGTCTAACAAACAGAATCATTTTATCTACAGTAAATATCATCTGATTACTGCCCAAATTAAAGAAAATCTGTCACTTAATTTGTAAGGAAATGAACACAGTTGTAGGTTACATCATTTGAGGAAGTGTCTGTCTTCAGTAATTAGCCTATATTATTTCATTCGGCATCGGAGCTGCCATTTGGAATATATCTAAGTACTGTATTATTTTTCAGAAAAGTCATGTTACCTTTATGAATACTAATTTCACAGGTGACCAGTTTTTGCTCTGAAAACTATTTGCATTCTTACATCCCAAGCCCCATACAAGAAAGGACTATTCTTTTAATCAGCAAATGCTTTTGTACTTTAATAATAAATAACATTTCGCACATAGTCATCTCACATTTTAGTGCTGCAACAGTTGAAAAAATGTTAGTGAAAGAAAAAATTAACAGGACAGTTATTATCTGTAAACTATAGAAAATAAATTATATAAGTTAACGAGAGGAGTACAGTGATCATAGCCAGAAGGAATCCAGCATAACAAAAATACATAGTATTTGATGCCTATTCTCTAGGGTATAGCAGCCTCCTGTGCTATTTGGGCAAACTTCCCTTAAATATAATTTTAGAGAAATACTGATAGAAAATAAATTGCTTATATGTTATACAAACTGAGTGGTTGGACATATGCCAAGAAAATAATAGTTAAAAAAGAATGTTTGACACAAGGTCAGCTTTTGAAAAAAGCACACAAGCATGCAGGCACAGACACACATACTCAAAACACTCATACACAAACACATATGTGTAAGGGTGTGGACTGCTCTGCCTCTGCCTCCGAAGGTGTCGAGTGCTAAGAATAGTGTTGTGTGGTTTACTGCATTTTATTATCTCATATGAAGTGTGAACTTTTTCATACGGTTTTTAGTAATGGAATATACCTAATACATAGTGCTGTAGGTACTGACGCTGCTGTGTAGATACTGTAAAGTTATCCTTGATGAAGCAACGTGTGAAATGCGCGTTGGAGTGGGGGGCAGCAGTGGCACCACATACAGGATGAACTCCGGTTAGTATATACACTCACCGGCCACTTTATTAGGTACACCATGCTAGTAACGGGTTGGACCCCCTTTTGCCTTCAGAACTGCCTCAATTCTTCGTGGCATAGATTCAACAAGGTGCTGGAAGCATTCCTCAGAGATTTTGGTCCATATTGACATGATGGCATCACACAGTTGCCGCAGATTTGTCGGCTGCACATCCCAAAGATGCTCCATACAAGGCAGGATGGATCCATGCTTTCATGTTGTTTACGCCAAATTCTGACCCTACCATCCGAATGTCGCAGCAGAAATCGACACTCATCAGACCAAGCAACGTTTTTCCAATCTTCTACTGTCCAATTTCGATGAGCTTGTACAAATTGTAGCCTCAGCCTCCTGTTCTTAGCTGAAAGGAGTGGTACCCGTTGTGGTCTTCTGCTGCTGTAGCCCATCTGCCTCAAAGTTCGACGCACTGTGCGTTCAGAGATGCTCTTAGGCCTACCTTGGTTGTAACGGGTGGCGATTTGAGTCACTGTTGCCTTTCTATCAGCTCGAACCAGTCTGCCCATTCTCCTCTGACCTCTGGCATCAACAAGGCATTTCCGCCCACAGAACTGCCGCTCACTGGATTTTTTTTCTTTTTCGGGCCAGTCTCTGTAAACCCTAGAGATGGTTGTGCGTGAAAATCCCAGTAGATCAGCAGTTTCTGAAATACTCAGACCAGCCCTTCTGGCACCAACAACCATGCCACGTTCAAAGGCACTCAAATCACCTTTCTTCCCCATACTGATGCTCGGTTTGAACTGCAGGAGATTGTCTTGACCATGTCTACATGCCTAAATGCACTGAGTTGCCGCCATGTGATTGGCTGATTAGAAATTAAGTGTTAACAAGAAGTTGGACAGGTGTACCTAATAAAGTGGCCAGTGAGTGTATACCCTATGTTCACTCTTTGGAAGAAATTATGGATCACGTTTTGCACTTTGTCACTTTATGATACTAATAGGTATATATCTATATATAAAATCGTCTAAGGGGTACTTCCGTCTGTCTGTCACGGAAATCCCATGTCGCTGATTGGTCGTGGCAAGCAGGCCACGACCAATCAGCAATGGGCACAGTCCGGCCGTGAATTCGCCCATTCCTACTCTCTGTCAGTGCCCCCTCCAGTCAGCGCTCACACAGGGTTAATGGCTGTGTTACACGGCATTATGCTGTGGTGTAACGCAGTTCATTAATGCTGCTATTAACCCTGTGTGACCAACTTTTTACTATTGATGCTGCCTATGCAGCAAAATAATAAAAAAAATTAAAAATCATTACATTCTCACCTTCCGTCGCCTTTCCCGCTGCTCCTCGCGACGCTCCGGTCCATGCATTGTGGTCTCGCGAGATGATGACATAGCGGTCTCGCGAAACCACTACGTCATCATCTCGCAAGACCGCAATGCATTCTTGGGACCGGAGCATCGTGAGGAGCATCGGTAAACACCTGGGCTGGATCCGGGGGCCGACGGAAGGAGAGTATATAACTATTTTTTATTTTAATTCTTTTTTAACAGGGATATGGTGCCCACATTGCTATATACTATGTGGGCTGTGTTAGGTACTGCATGGGCTGTGTTATATACTACATCTCTGTGCTATATACTACGTGGCTGTGGTATATATTATGTGGCTGAGCAATATACTACATTGCTGTGCTCTGTACTACGTAGCCTGTGTTATATACTTCATGGGCTGTGTTATATACTACGTGGCTGTGCAATATATTATGTGGCTGTGCAATATAATACATGGCTGTGCAATATATTATGTGGCTGTGCAATATATTATGTGGCTGGGCAATATACTATGTGGGCTGTGCTGTACACTGTATGGGCTGTGTTATATACTGCATGGGCTGTGTTATATACTATGTTTCTGTGCTAAATACTACGTGGCTGTGCTATATACCATGTGGCTGTGCAATATATTACGTGGCTGTGCAATATATTAAGTGGCTTGGCAATATACTACGTGTCTGTGCTAGATACTCCTAGATACTATGGGGGCTGTGCTACATACTACATGGCTGGGCAATATACTACGTGAGCTGTGCTATATACTACATGGGCTGTGTTATATACTACGTGGGCTGTGTTATATACTATGTGGGCTGTATGCTACTTGGCTGTGCTATATTTCTCTGCTGTTTCTGTGCATCATGAATCGTGGTATGTGTTAAAGAGGGGGGCCCACTGAGACTTTTTCACCCGGGGCCCTCAAAAGCTTGAAGCAGGCCCTGGCTTCAGTGATTGGTCATGCCCGGTCGTGAACAATTAGCGACAGGCGCAGTCTGGCTGCAAATTGGCGCAGAATTTGAACCACGCTTCGCTAATTGGTCACGCCCAGCTGGCCGAATCCTGTATATAAATTGCATTATTCTGAAAACTTCATAAATAAACTACATACATATTCTAGAATACCCGATGCGTAAAAATCAGGCCACCATCTAGTATATATATATTTTGCTATATGTGCATCGAGCACTTTCCCTTTATCTTGCCAGCACCATCTGGATTTATTATATATATATATATATATATATATATATATATATATATATATATATATATATATATATATATATATATATATATCATCTTATTTATTAATAGACTATTGATTACATTCCTCCTTTTTTTATTTGGGATTATGTTTGAATTGGATGTGGTGCCCTGCTCTCCTTGTTTTTAAATTGTCTATATGTTTTTATCCTGTTTTGTGTAATTTGGATTGGTGTCGCTAATAAAATTGTATTTATTATGAAGTTTATTTTGTGTCTTATGTGGTTATCATGGATTTTAGTGTTCCAAGCAGCTTTTTTGGTTTAGGATTTGATTCTCTTCTTGAACGGTACTTATTTATATACTTGGTAGGCTATTTTTACTCCTACTGTTTTTTGGTTTAAACTGTAAAGGTAATGCCTACTGTGAATAACATACACTCAGATCAGATGTAGAGAAAGTATATGGTAATAGCATGTAAGTTAGTGCTTAGGTTAGTAGATAGTGACTGTAGATACATTATGGCAAGATACATTTAAATGTTGAGAC
This sequence comes from Ranitomeya variabilis, assembly GCF_051348905.1. Taxonomy (NCBI): domain Eukaryota; kingdom Metazoa; phylum Chordata; class Amphibia; order Anura; family Dendrobatidae; genus Ranitomeya; species Ranitomeya variabilis. Next base: position 23,386 of record NW_027508102.1, read on the forward strand.
TAGCCCAATTTGGGAGGGTCTAGGGCAGGTAAAAAGGGAACCATTTCCTGGTTTGGGTAGTTAGTTAAAGAGTTCCTTGGAGGCAAGGTAAAGTTCAAGGTGCAGTGGACTGGAAACACTGTCTGCACAAAACATTCTTGTGGTATGAAGTCGAACAAAACTCCCTCCAGATATTCCTGCAACATCTGGAGCCTATGGCTTGATACGAGTGCTATGGAGAGTACCTTAACCCTTTCTGTATAGAGAAAGACAAACATAAAAGTGTGTGATGAAAATGTAGCGGATCTTGGGAATACTGCTGTGCTGGATGGGGAATCCCTAGGGCTAACAGGATCAGATAAAGTAGGTATAGTCCAAGTTGAACATCAGAAAATTATGGAAGTGTACTGTGTGAATGAAGCAAGTGGCAAAGGGTGTTGTGCTTGATACTGCATGCTAAAGACTGATGTACTTGAACTGTCCAGTAAAGTTGAGCACAGAATAACAAATATAGACTGAGACACATATGGACTGGGACACAATTTTCTTGTAGTGTGCCAAGGAGTTATGGAGCAGCAGCTCACACACAGCTACTGTCCTGGGCATCTTACAACTTGGTGTAGTTAGCAGGATGAAATCATGTATCAAGGAAACGAGAAGGATATGGGGAAATTTCTGAGAAATCTAAGATGGCAACCTCAGCAAGGCCAAAGATGGTAGACAAGGGGTAAAAAGCACAGGAGGCTCTGCCCTTTTGGGGCATGTTGAGAGCAAAAAGGTGCAAAAGCCCATCTGGCCGGGGAGGTGCCTTGTGTGAAGAATTCGACCTGCAGTGAGCAGTGCCCGCCCTTAATGAGTATGTTGGAAGAAAAAGACACCACACTCATTGCAGCTGGCCAGATGAGCCAGAGAAGTCCCACCCCAGACTGTGAAGGGTTCTGGTCTGCAAGTGAGTATTCTGCACCATACATTGCACAACACATATGGACTGGCACACAATTTATTTGTAAAGTGCCAGAACATTATGGAGCAGTAGCTCACCCACGGCTAATGTTAATATAATATGCTGTGTTATTCAATGCTAAATATACAGTGTACAAATATTAAATAATGAAAGTTGCAAGCAGAAATATAATAATTGAACACTGAATGGGCTTAATTTGCACCAGCAACACTAATGCCACCATATATACTCAGTGGAAAAATGTCTGGGGAGAATTGGTATCACACTGTGGCAGAAGATCCTGCATAGACCATGTCTCACTGTGGCAAACGATCAGCTGAGGTTGGCTTGTAGGGATTCATTTTAGTCTCGCTCAGCAGTAAGCTCTAGTATATTTGCTGTGGATGTGTTAGGTGTCAAGTTCCTGCCGCTGCACAGGGGGAATCTCGAACCATGTCCGCTGCGGTCTCCCATTCTCCTCCAGCTGCAGTGGAGCCTGCTCAGCGGAGACGTCGATCCCAGCATCTGGCTCAAGCTGATACTGTGTGCTTGGTTACTGCTGCCTTTCCAGGCTCTACCTTTGTAGCCAGCACTGATCAGCAGCGAGCAGGCGTTTCAGGGACTAAGTCCTGCTTTTCCCATACTGAGTATGCCCACGGGACAACCTCCCATTGGAGGTCGGGGGTCACATGCCCGGGTCCTGATGTGACTCCTATTGGACCATCAGGAAGGTCCCGGAGTGCTACTACTATAAAAGGTTCACAAGGCCGTGTGGATGTATGCCAGTCAATGTATGAAAGCTCTGAATCATTCCCCTTCTTAGAGTTGTTGACTGCTCGTGAATGGTGGAGCTACCTAGCGCCTGACAGTGCGATTTTGCACAATTAACACAAGAGACAGCATCTATTAGCAGCGACCGCCAGTGCTGTGACCTCTGCAAATAGTGCACTTTCCTGGCCCAAGTTAGGGTGGTTAGTGGTGTCCACCAGAGCGGCGCTGCATGCACTCTTTAGTTTAGTTTCTTCCCTGACACCACCATAGTGGAGTCGAGTTCAAGAGGTCTAGAGGGACTCTTACCCTGAGTCTTGGGGCAGAGTTCTGTGACTCCTTGCTTGCACTCTGTGTGTGGTATCATGGCCTTGTGACGCAACAGGGTTCGCTTCCTTCATACCAGGTGAAGTTAACCCGTTTGTGTATTCTCTTAATACTGCCAAATAGTCCATTATTACCAAGCAGCAGGTGTCTTTTCTGCACGGTCGACCCCGGACTGCGAACACATCTTATATTGCCTCTAATGAATATTTGGTGCGTTCCGCCAGTCCTAACATTACCCTAGCACCAGGGTCTGACTTGTAATGGTGGACGAACAGCATCTACACTGGTACATCCAGCAGCTGGAGGGTAGGTTGGCGGCTCTTGAGCATACAACCTCAGCTGTGGATGTTACAGCAGTCACTGTTCAGGCTGCTAGCATAGCTGCAGCCAGTTTGTCCACTGCTACCCCTGCTCTGACCTTATCCCATCTCCCCCTACCTGATAAGTTTACTGGTGACAGTAAGCTGTGTCGAGGATTTGTGAGTCAGTGTGCATACACCTTGAGCTCCTGGCTGCACATTTTTCCTACGGAGCGGACGAAGGTGGGACTTAGAGTATCTCTGTTGTCCAGCAGGGCGTTGAAGTGGGCACCGCCGCTGTGGGAGCGTGACGATCTTGTGGTGCAGAGTGCTCCAAGGTTCCTGGACTCTCTGAAACAGGTCTTTCTGGGACCTCGTGTCACCCATGACTGGGCGCTCAAACTGCTGGCATTAACACAGGGTTCATCCATGGTCAGTAATTTTGCTGTCCACTTCCGGACTTTTGGCATCTGAGCTGGTGTGGCCGGATAAAGTCCTTATCCTGGTGTCCTGGAAAGGACTGATTGACCATGTGAAGGACGTCAATAATATTAATATTAACATTTGGTGCGTTCCGCCAGCCCTAACAGGGTTAATTTTGGTTGTGTCACTAGCATACTAATATTTTTTGTCCACTGACATGAAATGTGCAGGTGAGAAGGCAGCACTAGATATTTGAAGGAAGGCTCAGAACCATGACACTTAATCCATGTGCAGCAAGGATCATTCATGATTTAAAGGTAATCTGTCATCACATTTGACCTAAACTACTAATATGGGCATACAGGTTATAGAATACTGAAAAGAGTGATACATGTATGCCTCATGTCAGATGTCTTGTTGATAAATCATCTTTTATCACTTTCTGTAAATTGCTTCTTCCAGGCTATGGGGAGGATATTACCTAGAAGACAACTACACCTCTGTTGCTTATTTTGCATGAAGGGAGTGATACTAGTCTGATGTGTAGTGGCTGCTCTCTGCTCTCCTGATCTCACTGCAGAGCTGTGTGTGATTATAACAGACACATCTTCAGGTTCCTCTCAGCTTCAACTTCCAGCTAACAGGCACACAGCTACAATATTGTGGCAATACAGCAGAGCTGAGAGGAGCAAAATATGTGTTCGAAAGAAGACAAAGTTCAGTTCTCCTGTTCTGTGTTAGTTACTTGTCTCACACTCATAACTCCACCTTTCATTTAAAATAATCTCTGGGGGCAGAGTTTTCTTCAGGCACCATCCACCCTGGAACCTGGAAGAAGTCATTTATATGAAATGATAAAAGATGATTTCTCAACAAGTCACTTGATATGAGGCATTGTTCTCCTCAGCAGTCTATAGTCTGTATGCCCATATTAATAGTTTAGATAGGTCAAATGTGGTGACAGATTTTCAGAGTCCAGATACTTTGGATTTTTTTCCTCGTGTGTCTTCCCTCTGCATTTACAATAAAATAATCATTGAGATGATTGTGTATGTTGTGACATACTATTTTTGTGCCAGCCCCCCCTCCTGACTGACACAGGCTCTGCATTTGGGCCGGCTGTCAGTCAAGGCCAGGGTCACAGTTACAACTGCTGCTCTGTATTGTAAGAACAGTGACTGAACCAGAGCCAGAACCACTCCTGTGACTGAAACCAGAATGCTACCAGGGAGAATAAAGTTCAAGTTCTCCCCTAGTGTTTGGCCAAATGTGGGAGTCGGGCACGGTCAGAGTGCTATTAACCCCTTATCTGCAGGCTAATAGCATTTTTTCTGATAACAGGTTCCCTTCAAGAAGCGCATAGTGATATGACCAAAGGAACCCGACACCTACTTTAAATTTTGCACGTTATTTCTGGTGTCTTTTTTAAATAAGCAGTCTTGCATGTGTTAAAATTATTAATAATAAGAAGAACACTTTTTCTGCTCATTATGCAACTTTTATCTTGAAGTTTTCACCATTTTTCCACCCCTCTGCATGCTCCATCTTCAATTGCGAAAATTCTATGAGCTAGCGGACGATGACTACTTGTTATGATTTGTCCAATACATATAGATAGCTAACACAGGTCTACGACTAAAAAGCTGTTTGATTATTTTCACATAATTTCCATGTATTTTGGTGTTTTGATAATTAAAAAAATATTTTAAAAAATCCTAAACGTCAGGACTTGGGACAAACCTATTGGTTGTTTTGCCAACTCTGGTGTGATTCATCAGCAGGCAGCTTATTTTCTTTCCCCATTAACATCAATAGGAACTGTGTGATTGACTGATGGCAGTCAGGTGGTTAGTGACATAATAGAAGGTCCTTATGCTTTCAAGAAACTTGCATTGGAATTTCATTCATCAACCATGTTTCCCCAAATTATGGCTTTGCAGAAGTGCATTAATTCGCCTGACCATTTCTGTTTAATTTGTGGTGAATATACATTGTTGAATCAACAGTTGAAACTTTGCATACTTTTCACTAAAACTTGGAGATCAAGATAAAGTTTTGGCGCCTCATAAAGTGTGCAAATGGTGTTTTGAGGACCTCCAAAATTGGTTCATGGGTAAGAAAAAAGCTTTCAGTTATTGGATTCCTATGGTATGACGAAAGCAAAAGAACCATAATGACGGCTGTTACTTTTGTTCATGCAATGTGAAAGGGTATAATTCCAAATGGAAGCATTCCATTTCATACCCGAATCTTCACTAGGAAATTTGTCCCATCCCCCATGGCACAGATATACCAGTACCCATGGCCTCTGCTACCTTAGAAGAGATAGCTAACTCCGATGAAAGTGGAATTATACCTGAACCAGATGACGACTCAAGTTCTGACTTTGAAGATGATACAGGACCAAAATTTTTTCCCAAGAGAAGATGAAGGATTTAGTAAGAGACTTGAATCTTACCAAAGATCCAGCTGTGTTACTCATATCAAGGCTTAAAAGCAAGAATTTAATTTTACCAGGAGTGTCCTTTTCATGGTTCAGACATCAAGGTTGTTACTCACTTTGCCCAGCAAAACAAGTTGGTTTATTGCATCGATGTCGCAGGTTTGATGGGTCAATTCAAAATCCAATATAATACAGTGCAATGGCGTATTTTTATAGATTCTTCAAAAAGAAGTAGGAAACCTACAAGAACTTGGAAATGGTTCTTCATAAACTTAAATATGAAGACCGCGGTTGGCAAGTGTGTGGGGATTTGAAGGTCTTGTGCATGCTGCTTGGGCAACAAGCAGGGTATACCAAATACCGTTGTTTTCTGTGGGACAGTCGGGACTGAAAAAATCACTGGACCAAGAAGAGTTGGCAGCCGAGGGTGCTCTCAGTCAGTGAAAAAAATGTCCTTCAATAAACTTTTGTACCTCCCTATACAGTTATTCTACCACCTCTCTACATAAAATTGGGCTTGATGAAGCAATTTGTAAAATCACTTCCAAGAGATGGGGAATGCTTCAAATACCTGGTCACCAAGCTTCCAAGCCTCTCAGAGGCAAAATTGAAGAAAGGTGTTCTTCAAACCAGACATTAGAAGGCTTATAGCTGATAAAGAGTTTGTCAATACCAGAAATTTTTCGGCAATAAAAAAGATCCTGACTACAAAAAGATTACCGGAAGAATTCTGAAAGCTTTCCAAGCTTTAGGTTGCCTGATGAGTTTGAAAGTGCATTTCCTTATTTCCCACCTTGACTACTTTCCTGAAAATGTGTGAGCTGTGAGTGAAGAGCAAGGTGAATGATTTCACCAGGATATTAAAGAGATGGAAAGAATATACCAGGGAAAATAGAGCATTACAATGATGGCAGACTACTGTTGGATGCTTCAGAGAGACATTCCAGATGCTACTCACAAGCGTAAATGTACGAAGAGAAGCCCCACAGGGGAAAAAAAAATCTATTTAGTGAGCTCATTTCAATTCAAAAGTGATTTTTATGAAAAATGTGTAATAAAAAAATAAATTTTATAAGTTTAGTTTCATTTATTTTGCTGTGTTGCCATATTTAACACAGTTACCTAAATTGAAAGGAAACGTGATATCCTATGACAAAACGGAGGTCATTTTCAGATTCAGCGTACCAAATAACTTAAAAATTATGTGGAATAACTAGAAAACCTCTTGAAATTTTATTTTTTGCAGACCCTTGTAATCTCACAAAACTATATATCTGCTCAGCTTCCCCTGCTCTATAACATATGTCTGAAGCTTGGACTGCAATTACATGGTGACAGGTTCCCTTTAAATAACATGCCACAGTTGACATTATCGGTATACTGAAGTACAGCAACTACATGCAGCCCTATTACAGCTCATTATTGTTTTACATAAATGTTCATTGAACAAGCAATACACTAAATATAACAGTACAGAACTCCATTGAATTTACTAATACATTTCATTAATTATTATGGTTACCTTGTCTAGTCATTCTAGTAAACATAAATGCTGTATTTGGATAAGATATTTTTACAATTTCTCTGAAAGGTATGGAAATAAGCTATGTAACAGTTTGAACCACAAATTTTCTACGAAACGTATTTGAATTAATGGTTGTAATATAATTTGATGATAGTTTTTTATTACAATGCAATTTTATAAAGATTGATGATTATTTATTCAGGACAATTTCTGTAAATCAGTTTTGCAATGAAATACACAAACATACAAGCAAGAGGAAGAGAGAAGAAACTGTGCAGAGTTAAATCAGGGCTCAGCTGGACTTTGTCAGATTAGTATGTTTAATAATCTTTTCTACATAAAGGGTATTTTATTATGCTTCTTAGTTATAATTCATTTACTTTTTATAATAATCATTAGGCAAAGCAACACTCTGGAAAATCATTCTTTGATAATCCCTATGCAATGTAGTTATTTTGGGATTGGATATTGTACAGATCTTGCATATAGAAGATTATCACTAAATAGAGAGATCTGATAATAATATGGTACATAACTATGAAAACATGGTAAAAAGTTAA
>NW_027508103.1:0-30849 GCF_051348905.1 Ranitomeya variabilis
ACCTTCACGTGCAGTCACAATGAGCCTTTGGCCATTGTCTCCGGAACTCTCACGTGTCACAATGGGCTCTTGGCCTATAACAGGCAGTGAAAAATGGCCGCCGTCTTCAGTCTGCTGCTGGTGCAGCAGCAGACCACATGGCAGGGGGGGTCTGTGCCCAGCTTCAGGAGAGTTGGGAAGACAACTGCTCGCCTGTCTGTTTTTTGAATTTCCCACTCAGTTACTGCACACTTTAGAGCAAAAGGGGGATGGAGGGTGTGTTAAAATAGGTGGAGATATGCAGATTCAAAACGCGTTGTGCACAGCTTGAACACACACACATACACAGTAGAGCTGTCATTGAGAAGGCCTCCAGAGCTTCTAGAAAGGCCTTCCCCATGGCAATTTTTGCTCTCTCTCCACAATGGGTGTCGGCTTTAGGCCTTGGTGCGGCAGAAGTGGCAAACCATTTCTGGTTATCTCTCCTCTGCCTTTCGCATCCGTCGTCGTCGCCGCCGCCGCCGCTCAAGATCAAGTGTAGTATCTGATACGTCCCCTATTTGGGGACCAGTTGGGGGCTTTGCTTTCACCTATGTATGTCAAACATTGTATTGCATTCAATATGCAATCAATCAATGTGTCTTTACTGGTTGCAACAGGTGTGTTAAGATGTAGGCCTGTATTAGGCCTTTGTTACAGTGTTGCAAATATACTGTGCCATCTACAAAATTAGGCCCCGGCTGTCAGTACTGTTTAAATTGAAGTATCCAATGAGTAGCTCTGCCATATATACCACTTTTCTGACTGCATGAATTCTTTTGTGAAACATTGTCTCCCTCTTGTGGACCACCGAATTTTAAATGTGGTGTATTATATGTATTTAAAAAAAAGGAAAAATGGTGTCTGTGCTGATCTTGACTATGCTTGTCTTGTCCATCTACACCTGTGTGAGTATTGTAATGCTTTGGACCAATCAGGTGCGCTGCCTGCAGTAGATAGAATCTGAGCACGGAACCTTCACGTGCAGTCACAATGAGCCTTTGGCCATTGTCTCCGGAACTCTCACGTGTCACAATGGGCTCTTGGCCTATAACAGGCAGTGAAAAATGGCCGCCGTCTTCAGTCTGCTGCTGGTGCAGCAGCAGACCACATGGCAGGGGGGGTCTGTGCCCAGCTTCAGGAGAGTTGGGAAGACAACTGCTCGCCTGTCTGTTTTTTGAATTTCCCACTCAGTTACTGCACACTTTAGAGCAAAAGGGGGATGGAGGGTGTGTTAAAATAGGTGGAGATATGCAGATTCAAAACGCGTTGTGCACAGCTTGAACACACACACATACACAGTAGAGCTGTCATTGAGAAGGCCTCCAGAGCTTCTAGAAAGGCCTTCCCCATGGCAATTTTTGCTCTCTCTCCACAATGGGTGTCGGTTTTAGGCCTTGGTGCGGCAGAAGTGGCAAACCATTTCTGGTTATCTCTCCTCTGCCTTTCGCATCCGTCGTCGTCGCCGCCGCCGCCGCTCAAGATCAAGTGTAGTATCTGATACGTCCCCTATTTGGGGACCAGTTGGGGGCTTTGCTTTCACCTATGTATGTCAAACATTGTATTGCATTCAATATGCAATCAATCAATGTGTCTTTACTGGTTGCAACAGGTGTGTTAAGATGTAGGCCTGTATTAGGCCTTTGTTACAGTGTTGCAAATATACTGTGCCATCTACAAAATTAGGCCCCGGCTGTCAGTACTGTTTAAATTGAAGTATCCAATGAGTAGCTCTGCCATATATACCACTTTTCTGACTGCATGAATTCTTTTGTGAAACATTGTCTCCCTCTTGTGGACCACCGAATTTTAAATGTGGTGTATTATATGTATTTAAAAAAAAGGAAAAATGGTGTCTGTGCTGATCTTGACTATGCTTGTCTTGTCCATCTACACCTGTGTGAGTATTGTAATGCTTTGGACCAATCAGGTGCGCTGCCTGCAGTAGATAGAATCTGAGCACGGAACCTTCACGTGCAGTCACAATGAGCCTTTGGCCATTGTCTCCGGAACTCTCACGTGTCACAATGGGCTCTTGGCCTATAACAGGCAGTGAAAAATGGCCGCCGTCTTCAGTCTGCTGCTGGTGCAGCAGCAGACCACATGGCAGGGGGGGTCTGTGCCCAGCTTCAGGAGAGTTGGGAAGACAACTGCTCGCCTGTCTGTTTTTTGAATTTCCCACTCAGTTACTGCACACTTTAGAGCAAAAGGGGGATGGAGGGTGTGTTAAAATAGGTGGAGATATGCAGATTCAAAACGCGTTGTGCACAGCTTGAACACACACACATACACAGTAGAGCTGTCATTGAGAAGGCCTCCAGAGCTTCTAGAAAGGCCTTCCCCATGGCAATTTTTGCTCTCTCTCCACAATGGGTGTCGGTTTTAGGCCTTGGTGCGGCAGAAGTGGCAAACCATTTCTGGTTATCTCTCCTCTGCCTTTCGCATCCGTCGTCGTCGCCGCCGCCGCCGCTCAAGATCAAGTGTAGTATCTGATACGTCCCCTATTTGGGGACCAGTTGGGGGCTTTGCTTTCACCTATGTATGTCAAACATTGTATTGCATTCAATATGCAATCAATCAATGTGTCTTTACTGGTTGCAACAGGTGTGTTAAGATGTAGGCCTGTATTAGGCCTTTGTTACAGTGTTGCAAATATACTGTGCCATCTACAAAATTAGGCCCCGGCTGTCAGTACTGTTTAAATTGAAGTATCCAATGAGTAGCTCTGCCATATATACCACTTTTCTGACTGCATGAATTCTTTTGTGAAACATTGTCTCCCTCTTGTGGACCACCGAATTTTAAATGTGGTGTATTATATGTATTTAAAAAAAAGGAAAAATGGTGTCTGTGCTGATCTTGACTATGCTTGTCTTGTCCATCTACACCTGTGTGAGTATTGTAATGCTTTGGACCAATCAGGTGCGCTGCCTGCAGTAGATAGAATCTGAGCACGGAACCTTCACGTGCAGTCACAATGAGCCTTTGGCCATTGTCTCCGGAACTCTCACGTGTCACAATGGGCTCTTGGCCTATAACAGGCAGTGAAAAATGGCCGCCGTCTTCAGTCTGCTGCTGGTGCAGCAGCAGACCACATGGCAGGGGGGGTCTGTGCCCAGCTTCAGGAGAGTTGGGAAGACAACTGCTCGCCTGTCTGTTTTTTGAATTTCCCACTCAGTTACTGCACACTTTAGAGCAAAAGGGGGATGGAGGGTGTGTTAAAATAGGTGGAGATATGCAGATTCAAAACGCGTTGTGCACAGCTTGAACACACACACATACACAGTAGAGCTGTCATTGAGAAGGCCTCCAGAGCTTCTAGAAAGGCCTTCCCCATGGCAATTTTTGCTCTCTCTCCACAATGGGTGTCGGTTTTAGGCCTTGGTGCGGCAGAAGTGGCAAACCATTTCTGGTTATCTCTCCTCTGCCTTTCGCATCCGTCGTCGTCGCCGCCGCCGCCGCTCAAGATCAAGTGTAGTATCTGATACGTCCCCTATTTGGGGACCAGTTGGGGGCTTTGCTTTCACCTATGTATGTCAAACATTGTATTGCATTCAATATGCAATCAATCAATGTGTCTTTACTGGTTGCAACAGGTGTGTTAAGATGTAGGCCTGTATTAGGCCTTTGTTACAGTGTTGCAAATATACTGTGCCATCTACAAAATTAGGCCCCGGCTGTCAGTACTGTTTAAATTGAAGTATCCAATGAGTAGCTCTGCCATATATACCACTTTTCTGACTGCATGAATTCTTTTGTGAAACATTGTCTCCCTCTTGTGGACCACCGAATTTTAAATGTGGTGTATTATATGTATTTAAAAAAAAGGAAAAATGGTGTCTGTGCTGATCTTGACTATGCTTGTCTTGTCCATCTACACCTGTGTGAGTATTGTAATGCTTTGGACCAATCAGGTGCGCTGCCTGCAGTAGATAGAATCTGAGCACGGAACCTTCACGTGCAGTCACAATGAGCCTTTGGCCATTGTCTCCGGAACTCTCACGTGTCACAATGGGCTCTTGGCCTATAACAGGCAGTGAAAAATGGCCGCCGTCTTCAGTCTGCTGCTGGTGCAGCAGCAGACCACATGGCAGGGGGGGTCTGTGCCCAGCTTCAGGAGAGTTGGGAAGACAACTGCTCGCCTGTCTGTTTTTTGAATTTCCCACTCAGTTACTGCACACTTTAGAGCAAAAGGGGGATGGAGGGTGTGTTAAAATAGGTGGAGATATGCAGATTCAAAACGCGTTGTGCACAGCTTGAACACACACACATACACAGTAGAGCTGTCATTGAGAAGGCCTCCAGAGCTTCTAGAAAGGCCTTCCCCATGGCAATTTTTGCTCTCTCTCCACAATGGGTGTCGGTTTTAGGCCTTGGTGCGGCAGAAGTGGCAAACCATTTCTGGTTATCTCTCCTCTGCCTTTCGCATCCGTCGTCGTCGCCGCCGCCGCCGCTCAAGATCAAGTGTAGTATCTGATACGTCCCCTATTTGGGGACCAGTTGGGGGCTTTGCTTTCACCTATGTATGTCAAACATTGTATTGCATTCAATATGCAATCAATCAATGTGTCTTTACTGGTTGCAACAGGTGTGTTAAGATGTAGGCCTGTATTAGGCCTTTGTTACAGTGTTGCAAATATACTGTGCCATCTACAAAATTAGGCCCCGGCTGTCAGTACTGTTTAAATTGAAGTATCCAATGAGTAGCTCTGCCATATATACCACTTTTCTGACTGCATGAATTCTTTTGTGAAACATTGTCTCCCTCTTGTGGACCACCGAATTTTAAATGTGGTGTATTATATGTATTTAAAAAAAAGGAAAAATGGTGTCTGTGCTGATCTTGACTATGCTTGTCTTGTCCATCTACACCTGTGTGAGTATTGTAATGCTTTGGACCAATCAGGTGCGCTGCCTGCAGTAGATAGAATCTGAGCACGGAACCTTCACGTGCAGTCACAATGAGCCTTTGGCCATTGTCTCCGGAACTCTCACGTGTCACAATGGGCTCTTGGCCTATAACAGGCAGTGAAAAATGGCCGCCGTCTTCAGTCTGCTGCTGGTGCAGCAGCAGACCACATGGCAGGGGGGGTCTGTGCCCAGCTTCAGGAGAGTTGGGAAGACAACTGCTCGCCTGTCTGTTTTTTGAATTTCCCACTCAGTTACTGCACACTTTAGAGCAAAAGGGGGATGGAGGGTGTGTTAAAATAGGTGGAGATATGCAGATTCAAAACGCGTTGTGCACAGCTTGAACACACACACATACACAGTAGAGCTGTCATTGAGAAGGCCTCCAGAGCTTCTAGAAAGGCCTTCCCCATGGCAATTTTTGCTCTCTCTCCACAATGGGTGTCGGTTTTAGGCCTTGGTGCGGCAGAAGTGGCAAACCATTTCTGGTTATCTCTCCTCTGCCTTTCGCATCCGTCGTCGTCGCCGCCGCCGCCGCTCAAGATCAAGTGTAGTATCTGATACGTCCCCTATTTGGGGACCAGTTGGGGGCTTTGCTTTCACCTATGTATGTCAAACATTGTATTGCATTCAATATGCAATCAATCAATGTGTCTTTACTGGTTGCAACAGGTGTGTTAAGATGTAGGCCTGTATTAGGCCTTTGTTACAGTGTTGCAAATATACTGTGCCATCTACAAAATTAGGCCCCGGCTGTCAGTACTGTTTAAATTGAAGTATCCAATGAGTAGCTCTGCCATATATACCACTTTTCTGACTGCATGAATTCTTTTGTGAAACATTGTCTCCCTCTTGTGGACCACCGAATTTTAAATGTGGTGTATTATATGTATTTAAAAAAAAGGAAAAATGGTGTCTGTGCTGATCTTGACTATGCTTGTCTTGTCCATCTACACCTGTGTGAGTATTGTAATGCTTTGGACCAATCAGGTGCGCTGCCTGCAGTAGATAGAATCTGAGCACGGAACCTTCACGTGCAGTCACAATGAGCCTTTGGCCATTGTCTCCGGAACTCTCACGTGTCACAATGGGCTCTTGGCCTATAACAGGCAGTGAAAAATGGCCGCCGTCTTCAGTCTGCTGCTGGTGCAGCAGCAGACCACATGGCAGGGGGGGTCTGTGCCCAGCTTCAGGAGAGTTGGGAAGACAACTGCTCGCCTGTCTGTTTTTTGAATTTCCCACTCAGTTACTGCACACTTTAGAGCAAAAGGGGGATGGAGGGTGTGTTAAAATAGGTGGAGATATGCAGATTCAAAACGCGTTGTGCACAGCTTGAACACACACACATACACAGTAGAGCTGTCATTGAGAAGGCCTCCAGAGCTTCTAGAAAGGCCTTCCCCATGGCAATTTTTGCTCTCTCTCCACAATGGGTGTCGGTTTTAGGCCTTGGTGCGGCAGAAGTGGCAAACCATTTCTGGTTATCTCTCCTCTGCCTTTCGCATCCGTCGTCGTCGCCGCCGCCGCCGCTCAAGATCAAGTGTAGTATCTGATACGTCCCCTATTTGGGGACCAGTTGGGGGCTTTGCTTTCACCTATGTATGTCAAACATTGTATTGCATTCAATATGCAATCAATCAATGTGTCTTTACTGGTTGCAACAGGTGTGTTAAGATGTAGGCCTGTATTAGGCCTTTGTTACAGTGTTGCAAATATACTGTGCCATCTACAAAATTAGGCCCCGGCTGTCAGTACTGTTTAAATTGAAGTATCCAATGAGTAGCTCTGCCATATATACCACTTTTCTGACTGCATGAATTCTTTTGTGAAACATTGTCTCCCTCTTGTGGACCACCGAATTTTAAATGTGGTGTATTATATGTATTTAAAAAAAAGGAAAAATGGTGTCTGTGCTGATCTTGACTATGCTTGTCTTGTCCATCTACACCTGTGTGAGTATTGTAATGCTTTGGACCAATCAGGTGCGCTGCCTGCAGTAGATAGAATCTGAGCACGGAACCTTCACGTGCAGTCACAATGAGCCTTTGGCCATTGTCTCCGGAACTCTCACGTGTCACAATGGGCTCTTGGCCTATAACAGGCAGTGAAAAATGGCCGCCGTCTTCAGTCTGCTGCTGGTGCAGCAGCAGACCACATGGCAGGGGGGGTCTGTGCCCAGCTTCAGGAGAGTTGGGAAGACAACTGCTCGCCTGTCTGTTTTTTGAATTTCCCACTCAGTTACTGCACACTTTAGAGCAAAAGGGGGATGGAGGGTGTGTTAAAATAGGTGGAGATATGCAGATTCAAAACGCGTTGTGCACAGCTTGAACACACACACATACACAGTAGAGCTGTCATTGAGAAGGCCTCCAGAGCTTCTAGAAAGGCCTTCCCCATGGCAATTTTTGCTCTCTCTCCACAATGGGTGTCGGTTTTAGGCCTTGGTGCGGCAGAAGTGGCAAACCATTTCTGGTTATCTCTCCTCTGCCTTTCGCATCCGTCGTCGTCGCCGCCGCCGCCGCTCAAGATCAAGTGTAGTATCTGATACGTCCCCTATTTGGGGACCAGTTGGGGGCTTTGCTTTCACCTATGTATGTCAAACATTGTATTGCATTCAATATGCAATCAATCAATGTGTCTTTACTGGTTGCAACAGGTGTGTTAAGATGTAGGCCTGTATTAGGCCTTTGTTACAGTGTTGCAAATATACTGTGCCATCTACAAAATTAGGCCCCGGCTGTCAGTACTGTTTAAATTGAAGTATCCAATGAGTAGCTCTGCCATATATACCACTTTTCTGACTGCATGAATTCTTTTGTGAAACATTGTCTCCCTCTTGTGGACCACCGAATTTTAAATGTGGTGTATTATATGTATTTAAAAAAAAGGAAAAATGGTGTCTGTGCTGATCTTGACTATGCTTGTCTTGTCCATCTACACCTGTGTGAGTATTGTAATGCTTTGGACCAATCAGGTGCGCTGCCTGCAGTAGATAGAATCTGAGCACGGAACCTTCACGTGCAGTCACAATGAGCCTTTGGCCATTGTCTCCGGAACTCTCACGTGTCACAATGGGCTCTTGGCCTATAACAGGCAGTGAAAAATGGCCGCCGTCTTCAGTCTGCTGCTGGTGCAGCAGCAGACCACATGGCAGGGGGGGTCTGTGCCCAGCTTCAGGAGAGTTGGGAAGACAACTGCTCGCCTGTCTGTTTTTTGAATTTCCCACTCAGTTACTGCACACTTTAGAGCAAAAGGGGGATGGAGGGTGTGTTAAAATAGGTGGAGATATGCAGATTCAAAACGCGTTGTGCACAGCTTGAACACACACACATACACAGTAGAGCTGTCATTGAGAAGGCCTCCAGAGCTTCTAGAAAGGCCTTCCCCATGGCAATTTTTGCTCTCTCTCCACAATGGGTGTCGGTTTTAGGCCTTGGTGCGGCAGAAGTGGCAAACCATTTCTGGTTATCTCTCCTCTGCCTTTCGCATCCGTCGTCGTCGCCGCCGCCGCCGCTCAAGATCAAGTGTAGTATCTGATACGTCCCCTATTTGGGGACCAGTTGGGGGCTTTGCTTTCACCTATGTATGTCAAACATTGTATTGCATTCAATATGCAATCAATCAATGTGTCTTTACTGGTTGCAACAGGTGTGTTAAGATGTAGGCCTGTATTAGGCCTTTGTTACAGTGTTGCAAATATACTGTGCCATCTACAAAATTAGGCCCCGGCTGTCAGTACTGTTTAAATTGAAGTATCCAATGAGTAGCTCTGCCATATATACCACTTTTCTGACTGCATGAATTCTTTTGTGAAACATTGTCTCCCTCTTGTGGACCACCGAATTTTAAATGTGGTGTATTATATGTATTTAAAAAAAAGGAAAAATGGTGTCTGTGCTGATCTTGACTATGCTTGTCTTGTCCATCTACACCTGTGTGAGTATTGTAATGCTTTGGACCAATCAGGTGCGCTGCCTGCAGTAGATAGAATCTGAGCACGGAACCTTCACGTGCAGTCACAATGAGCCTTTGGCCATTGTCTCCGGAACTCTCACGTGTCACAATGGGCTCTTGGCCTATAACAGGCAGTGAAAAATGGCCGCCGTCTTCAGTCTGCTGCTGGTGCAGCAGCAGACCACATGGCAGGGGGGGTCTGTGCCCAGCTTCAGGAGAGTTGGGAAGACAACTGCTCGCCTGTCTGTTTTTTGAATTTCCCACTCAGTTACTGCACACTTTAGAGCAAAAGGGGGATGGAGGGTGTGTTAAAATAGGTGGAGATATGCAGATTCAAAACGCGTTGTGCACAGCTTGAACACACACACATACACAGTAGAGCTGTCATTGAGAAGGCCTCCAGAGCTTCTAGAAAGGCCTTCCCCATGGCAATTTTTGCTCTCTCTCCACAATGGGTGTCGGCTTTAGGCCTTGGTGCGGCAGAAGTGGCAAACCATTTCTGGTTATCTCTCCTCTGCCTTTCGCATCCGTCGTCGTCGCCGCCGCCGCCGCTCAAGATCAAGTGTAGTATCTGATACGTCCCCTATTTGGGGACCAGTTGGGGGCTTTGCTTTCACCTATGTATGTCAAACATTGTATTGCATTCAATATGCAATCAATCAATGTGTCTTTACTGGTTGCAACAGGTGTGTTAAGATGTAGGCCTGTATTAGGCCTTTGTTACAGTGTTGCAAATATACTGTGCCATCTACAAAATTAGGCCCCGGCTGTCAGTACTGTTTAAATTGAAGTATCCAATGAGTAGCTCTGCCATATATACCACTTTTCTGACTGCATGAATTCTTTTGTGAAACATTGTCTCCCTCTTGTGGACCACCGAATTTTAAATGTGGTGTATTATATGTATTTAAAAAAAAGGAAAAATGGTGTCTGTGCTGATCTTGACTATGCTTGTCTTGTCCATCTACACCTGTGTGAGTATTGTAATGCTTTGGACCAATCAGGTGCGCTGCCTGCAGTAGATAGAATCTGAGCACGGAACCTTCACGTGCAGTCACAATGAGCCTTTGGCCATTGTCTCCGGAACTCTCACGTGTCACAATGGGCTCTTGGCCTATAACAGGCAGTGAAAAATGGCCGCCGTCTTCAGTCTGCTGCTGGTGCAGCAGCAGACCACATGGCAGGGGGGGTCTGTGCCCAGCTTCAGGAGAGTTGGGAAGACAACTGCTCGCCTGTCTGTTTTTTGAATTTCCCACTCAGTTACTGCACACTTTAGAGCAAAAGGGGGATGGAGGGTGTGTTAAAATAGGTGGAGATATGCAGATTCAAAACGCGTTGTGCACAGCTTGAACACACACACATACACAGTAGAGCTGTCATTGAGAAGGCCTCCAGAGCTTCTAGAAAGGCCTTCCCCATGGCAATTTTTGCTCTCTCTCCACAATGGGTGTCGGTTTTAGGCCTTGGTGCGGCAGAAGTGGCAAACCATTTCTGGTTATCTCTCCTCTGCCTTTCGCATCCGTCGTCGTCGCCGCCGCCGCCGCTCAAGATCAAGTGTAGTATCTGATACGTCCCCTATTTGGGGACCAGTTGGGGGCTTTGCTTTCACCTATGTATGTCAAACATTGTATTGCATTCAATATGCAATCAATCAATGTGTCTTTACTGGTTGCAACAGGTGTGTTAAGATGTAGGCCTGTATTAGGCCTTTGTTACAGTGTTGCAAATATACTGTGCCATCTACAAAATTAGGCCCCGGCTGTCAGTACTGTTTAAATTGAAGTATCCAATGAGTAGCTCTGCCATATATACCACTTTTCTGACTGCATGAATTCTTTTGTGAAACATTGTCTCCCTCTTGTGGACCACCGAATTTTAAATGTGGTGTATTATATGTATTTAAAAAAAAGGAAAAATGGTGTCTGTGCTGATCTTGACTATGCTTGTCTTGTCCATCTACACCTGTGTGAGTATTGTAATGCTTTGGACCAATCAGGTGCGCTGCCTGCAGTAGATAGAATCTGAGCACGGAACCTTCACGTGCAGTCACAATGAGCCTTTGGCCATTGTCTCCGGAACTCTCACGTGTCACAATGGGCTCTTGGCCTATAACAGGCAGTGAAAAATGGCCGCCGTCTTCAGTCTGCTGCTGGTGCAGCAGCAGACCACATGGCAGGGGGGGTCTGTGCCCAGCTTCAGGAGAGTTGGGAAGACAACTGCTCGCCTGTCTGTTTTTTGAATTTCCCACTCAGTTACTGCACACTTTAGAGCAAAAGGGGGATGGAGGGTGTGTTAAAATAGGTGGAGATATGCAGATTCAAAACGCGTTGTGCACAGCTTGAACACACACACATACACAGTAGAGCTGTCATTGAGAAGGCCTCCAGAGCTTCTAGAAAGGCCTTCCCCATGGCAATTTTTGCTCTCTCTCCACAATGGGTGTCGGTTTTAGGCCTTGGTGCGGCAGAAGTGGCAAACCATTTCTGGTTATCTCTCCTCTGCCTTTCGCATCCGTCGTCGTCGCCGCCGCCGCCGCTCAAGATCAAGTGTAGTATCTGATACGTCCCCTATTTGGGGACCAGTTGGGGGCTTTGCTTTCACCTATGTATGTCAAACATTGTATTGCATTCAATATGCAATCAATCAATGTGTCTTTACTGGTTGCAACAGGTGTGTTAAGATGTAGGCCTGTATTAGGCCTTTGTTACAGTGTTGCAAATATACTGTGCCATCTACAAAATTAGGCCCCGGCTGTCAGTACTGTTTAAATTGAAGTATCCAATGAGTAGCTCTGCCATATATACCACTTTTCTGACTGCATGAATTCTTTTGTGAAACATTGTCTCCCTCTTGTGGACCACCGAATTTTAAATGTGGTGTATTATATGTATTTAAAAAAAAGGAAAAATGGTGTCTGTGCTGATCTTGACTATGCTTGTCTTGTCCATCTACACCTGTGTGAGTATTGTAATGCTTTGGACCAATCAGGTGCGCTGCCTGCAGTAGATAGAATCTGAGCACGGAACCTTCACGTGCAGTCACAATGAGCCTTTGGCCATTGTCTCCGGAACTCTCACGTGTCACAATGGGCTCTTGGCCTATAACAGGCAGTGAAAAATGGCCGCCGTCTTCAGTCTGCTGCTGGTGCAGCAGCAGACCACATGGCAGGGGGGGTCTGTGCCCAGCTTCAGGAGAGTTGGGAAGACAACTGCTCGCCTGTCTGTTTTTTGAATTTCCCACTCAGTTACTGCACACTTTAGAGCAAAAGGGGGATGGAGGGTGTGTTAAAATAGGTGGAGATATGCAGATTCAAAACGCGTTGTGCACAGCTTGAACACACACACATACACAGTAGAGCTGTCATTGAGAAGGCCTCCAGAGCTTCTAGAAAGGCCTTCCCCATGGCAATTTTTGCTCTCTCTCCACAATGGGTGTCGGTTTTAGGCCTTGGTGCGGCAGAAGTGGCAAACCATTTCTGGTTATCTCTCCTCTGCCTTTCGCATCCGTCGTCGTCGCCGCCGCCGCCGCTCAAGATCAAGTGTAGTATCTGATACGTCCCCTATTTGGGGACCAGTTGGGGGCTTTGCTTTCACCTATGTATGTCAAACATTGTATTGCATTCAATATGCAATCAATCAATGTGTCTTTACTGGTTGCAACAGGTGTGTTAAGATGTAGGCCTGTATTAGGCCTTTGTTACAGTGTTGCAAATATACTGTGCCATCTACAAAATTAGGCCCCGGCTGTCAGTACTGTTTAAATTGAAGTATCCAATGAGTAGCTCTGCCATATATACCACTTTTCTGACTGCATGAATTCTTTTGTGAAACATTGTCTCCCTCTTGTGGACCACCGAATTTTAAATGTGGTGTATTATATGTATTTAAAAAAAAGGAAAAATGGTGTCTGTGCTGATCTTGACTATGCTTGTCTTGTCCATCTACACCTGTGTGAGTATTGTAATGCTTTGGACCAATCAGGTGCGCTGCCTGCAGTAGATAGAATCTGAGCACGGAACCTTCACGTGCAGTCACAATGAGCCTTTGGCCATTGTCTCCGGAACTCTCACGTGTCACAATGGGCTCTTGGCCTATAACAGGCAGTGAAAAATGGCCGCCGTCTTCAGTCTGCTGCTGGTGCAGCAGCAGACCACATGGCAGGGGGGGTCTGTGCCCAGCTTCAGGAGAGTTGGGAAGACAACTGCTCGCCTGTCTGTTTTTTGAATTTCCCACTCAGTTACTGCACACTTTAGAGCAAAAGGGGGATGGAGGGTGTGTTAAAATAGGTGGAGATATGCAGATTCAAAACGCGTTGTGCACAGCTTGAACACACACACATACACAGTAGAGCTGTCATTGAGAAGGCCTCCAGAGCTTCTAGAAAGGCCTTCCCCATGGCAATTTTTGCTCTCTCTCCACAATGGGTGTCGGTTTTAGGCCTTGGTGCGGCAGAAGTGGCAAACCATTTCTGGTTATCTCTCCTCTGCCTTTCGCATCCGTCGTCGTCGCCGCCGCCGCCGCTCAAGATCAAGTGTAGTATCTGATACGTCCCCTATTTGGGGACCAGTTGGGGGCTTTGCTTTCACCTATGTATGTCAAACATTGTATTGCATTCAATATGCAATCAATCAATGTGTCTTTACTGGTTGCAACAGGTGTGTTAAGATGTAGGCCTGTATTAGGCCTTTGTTACAGTGTTGCAAATATACTGTGCCATCTACAAAATTAGGCCCCGGCTGTCAGTACTGTTTAAATTGAAGTATCCAATGAGTAGCTCTGCCATATATACCACTTTTCTGACTGCATGAATTCTTTTGTGAAACATTGTCTCCCTCTTGTGGACCACCGAATTTTAAATGTGGTGTATTATATGTATTTAAAAAAAAGGAAAAATGGTGTCTGTGCTGATCTTGACTATGCTTGTCTTGTCCATCTACACCTGTGTGAGTATTGTAATGCTTTGGACCAATCAGGTGCGCTGCCTGCAGTAGATAGAATCTGAGCACGGAACCTTCACGTGCAGTCACAATGAGCCTTTGGCCATTGTCTCCGGAACTCTCACGTGTCACAATGGGCTCTTGGCCTATAACAGGCAGTGAAAAATGGCCGCCGTCTTCAGTCTGCTGCTGGTGCAGCAGCAGACCACATGGCAGGGGGGGTCTGTGCCCAGCTTCAGGAGAGTTGGGAAGACAACTGCTCGCCTGTCTGTTTTTTGAATTTCCCACTCAGTTACTGCACACTTTAGAGCAAAAGGGGGATGGAGGGTGTGTTAAAATAGGTGGAGATATGCAGATTCAAAACGCGTTGTGCACAGCTTGAACACACACACATACACAGTAGAGCTGTCATTGAGAAGGCCTCCAGAGCTTCTAGAAAGGCCTTCCCCATGGCAATTTTTGCTCTCTCTCCACAATGGGTGTCGGTTTTAGGCCTTGGTGCGGCAGAAGTGGCAAACCATTTCTGGTTATCTCTCCTCTGCCTTTCGCATCCGTCGTCGTCGCCGCCGCCGCCGCTCAAGATCAAGTGTAGTATCTGATACGTCCCCTATTTGGGGACCAGTTGGGGGCTTTGCTTTCACCTATGTATGTCAAACATTGTATTGCATTCAATATGCAATCAATCAATGTGTCTTTACTGGTTGCAACAGGTGTGTTAAGATGTAGGCCTGTATTAGGCCTTTGTTACAGTGTTGCAAATATACTGTGCCATCTACAAAATTAGGCCCCGGCTGTCAGTACTGTTTAAATTGAAGTATCCAATGAGTAGCTCTGCCATATATACCACTTTTCTGACTGCATGAATTCTTTTGTGAAACATTGTCTCCCTCTTGTGGACCACCGAATTTTAAATGTGGTGTATTATATGTATTTAAAAAAAAGGAAAAATGGTGTCTGTGCTGATCTTGACTATGCTTGTCTTGTCCATCTACACCTGTGTGAGTATTGTAATGCTTTGGACCAATCAGGTGCGCTGCCTGCAGTAGATAGAATCTGAGCACGGAACCTTCACGTGCAGTCACAATGAGCCTTTGGCCATTGTCTCCGGAACTCTCACGTGTCACAATGGGCTCTTGGCCTATAACAGGCAGTGAAAAATGGCCGCCGTCTTCAGTCTGCTGCTGGTGCAGCAGCAGACCACATGGCAGGGGGGGTCTGTGCCCAGCTTCAGGAGAGTTGGGAAGACAACTGCTCGCCTGTCTGTTTTTTGAATTTCCCACTCAGTTACTGCACACTTTAGAGCAAAAGGGGGATGGAGGGTGTGTTAAAATAGGTGGAGATATGCAGATTCAAAACGCGTTGTGCACAGCTTGAACACACACACATACACAGTAGAGCTGTCATTGAGAAGGCCTCCAGAGCTTCTAGAAAGGCCTTCCCCATGGCAATTTTTGCTCTCTCTCCACAATGGGTGTCGGTTTTAGGCCTTGGTGCGGCAGAAGTGGCAAACCATTTCTGGTTATCTCTCCTCTGCCTTTCGCATCCGTCGTCGTCGCCGCCGCCGCCGCTCAAGATCAAGTGTAGTATCTGATACGTCCCCTATTTGGGGACCAGTTGGGGGCTTTGCTTTCACCTATGTATGTCAAACATTGTATTGCATTCAATATGCAATCAATCAATGTGTCTTTACTGGTTGCAACAGGTGTGTTAAGATGTAGGCCTGTATTAGGCCTTTGTTACAGTGTTGCAAATATACTGTGCCATCTACAAAATTAGGCCCCGGCTGTCAGTACTGTTTAAATTGAAGTATCCAATGAGTAGCTCTGCCATATATACCACTTTTCTGACTGCATGAATTCTTTTGTGAAACATTGTCTCCCTCTTGTGGACCACCGAATTTTAAATGTGGTGTATTATATGTATTTAAAAAAAAGGAAAAATGGTGTCTGTGCTGATCTTGACTATGCTTGTCTTGTCCATCTACACCTGTGTGAGTATTGTAATGCTTTGGACCAATCAGGTGCGCTGCCTGCAGTAGATAGAATCTGAGCACGGAACCTTCACGTGCAGTCACAATGAGCCTTTGGCCATTGTCTCCGGAACTCTCACGTGTCACAATGGGCTCTTGGCCTATAACAGGCAGTGAAAAATGGCCGCCGTCTTCAGTCTGCTGCTGGTGCAGCAGCAGACCACATGGCAGGGGGGGTCTGTGCCCAGCTTCAGGAGAGTTGGGAAGACAACTGCTCGCCTGTCTGTTTTTTGAATTTCCCACTCAGTTACTGCACACTTTAGAGCAAAAGGGGGATGGAGGGTGTGTTAAAATAGGTGGAGATATGCAGATTCAAAACGCGTTGTGCACAGCTTGAACACACACACATACACAGTAGAGCTGTCATTGAGAAGGCCTCCAGAGCTTCTAGAAAGGCCTTCCCCATGGCAATTTTTGCTCTCTCTCCACAATGGGTGTCGGTTTTAGGCCTTGGTGCGGCAGAAGTGGCAAACCATTTCTGGTTATCTCTCCTCTGCCTTTCGCATCCGTCGTCGTCGCCGCCGCCGCCGCTCAAGATCAAGTGTAGTATCTGATACGTCCCCTATTTGGGGACCAGTTGGGGGCTTTGCTTTCACCTATGTATGTCAAACATTGTATTGCATTCAATATGCAATCAATCAATGTGTCTTTACTGGTTGCAACAGGTGTGTTAAGATGTAGGCCTGTATTAGGCCTTTGTTACAGTGTTGCAAATATACTGTGCCATCTACAAAATTAGGCCCCGGCTGTCAGTACTGTTTAAATTGAAGTATCCAATGAGTAGCTCTGCCATATATACCACTTTTCTGACTGCATGAATTCTTTTGTGAAACATTGTCTCCCTCTTGTGGACCACCGAATTTTAAATGTGGTGTATTATATGTATTTAAAAAAAAGGAAAAATGGTGTCTGTGCTGATCTTGACTATGCTTGTCTTGTCCATCTACACCTGTGTGAGTATTGTAATGCTTTGGACCAATCAGGTGCGCTGCCTGCAGTAGATAGAATCTGAGCACGGAACCTTCACGTGCAGTCACAATGAGCCTTTGGCCATTGTCTCCGGAACTCTCACGTGTCACAATGGGCTCTTGGCCTATAACAGGCAGTGAAAAATGGCCGCCGTCTTCAGTCTGCTGCTGGTGCAGCAGCAGACCACATGGCAGGGGGGGTCTGTGCCCAGCTTCAGGAGAGTTGGGAAGACAACTGCTCGCCTGTCTGTTTTTTGAATTTCCCACTCAGTTACTGCACACTTTAGAGCAAAAGGGGGATGGAGGGTGTGTTAAAATAGGTGGAGATATGCAGATTCAAAACGCGTTGTGCACAGCTTGAACACACACACATACACAGTAGAGCTGTCATTGAGAAGGCCTCCAGAGCTTCTAGAAAGGCCTTCCCCATGGCAATTTTTGCTCTCTCTCCACAATGGGTGTCGGTTTTAGGCCTTGGTGCGGCAGAAGTGGCAAACCATTTCTGGTTATCTCTCCTCTGCCTTTCGCATCCGTCGTCGTCGCCGCCGCCGCCGCTCAAGATCAAGTGTAGTATCTGATACGTCCCCTATTTGGGGACCAGTTGGGGGCTTTGCTTTCACCTATGTATGTCAAACATTGTATTGCATTCAATATGCAATCAATCAATGTGTCTTTACTGGTTGCAACAGGTGTGTTAAGATGTAGGCCTGTATTAGGCCTTTGTTACAGTGTTGCAAATATACTGTGCCATCTACAAAATTAGGCCCCGGCTGTCAGTACTGTTTAAATTGAAGTATCCAATGAGTAGCTCTGCCATATATACCACTTTTCTGACTGCATGAATTCTTTTGTGAAACATTGTCTCCCTCTTGTGGACCACCGAATTTTAAATGTGGTGTATTATATGTATTTAAAAAAAAGGAAAAATGGTGTCTGTGCTGATCTTGACTATGCTTGTCTTGTCCATCTACACCTGTGTGAGTATTGTAATGCTTTGGACCAATCAGGTGCGCTGCCTGCAGTAGATAGAATCTGAGCACGGAACCTTCACGTGCAGTCACAATGAGCCTTTGGCCATTGTCTCCGGAACTCTCACGTGTCACAATGGGCTCTTGGCCTATAACAGGCAGTGAAAAATGGCCGCCGTCTTCAGTCTGCTGCTGGTGCAGCAGCAGACCACATGGCAGGGGGGGTCTGTGCCCAGCTTCAGGAGAGTTGGGAAGACAACTGCTCGCCTGTCTGTTTTTTGAATTTCCCACTCAGTTACTGCACACTTTAGAGCAAAAGGGGGATGGAGGGTGTGTTAAAATAGGTGGAGATATGCAGATTCAAAACGCGTTGTGCACAGCTTGAACACACACACATACACAGTAGAGCTGTCATTGAGAAGGCCTCCAGAGCTTCTAGAAAGGCCTTCCCCATGGCAATTTTTGCTCTCTCTCCACAATGGGTGTCGGTTTTAGGCCTTGGTGCGGCAGAAGTGGCAAACCATTTCTGGTTATCTCTCCTCTGCCTTTCGCATCCGTCGTCGTCGCCGCCGCCGCCGCTCAAGATCAAGTGTAGTATCTGATACGTCCCCTATTTGGGGACCAGTTGGGGGCTTTGCTTTCACCTATGTATGTCAAACATTGTATTGCATTCAATATGCAATCAATCAATGTGTCTTTACTGGTTGCAACAGGTGTGTTAAGATGTAGGCCTGTATTAGGCCTTTGTTACAGTGTTGCAAATATACTGTGCCATCTACAAAATTAGGCCCCGGCTGTCAGTACTGTTTAAATTGAAGTATCCAATGAGTAGCTCTGCCATATATACCACTTTTCTGACTGCATGAATTCTTTTGTGAAACATTGTCTCCCTCTTGTGGACCACCGAATTTTAAATGTGGTGTATTATATGTATTTAAAAAAAAGGAAAAATGGTGTCTGTGCTGATCTTGACTATGCTTGTCTTGTCCATCTACACCTGTGTGAGTATTGTAATGCTTTGGACCAATCAGGTGCGCTGCCTGCAGTAGATAGAATCTGAGCACGGAACCTTCACGTGCAGTCACAATGAGCCTTTGGCCATTGTCTCCGGAACTCTCACGTGTCACAATGGGCTCTTGGCCTATAACAGGCAGTGAAAAATGGCCGCCGTCTTCAGTCTGCTGCTGGTGCAGCAGCAGACCACATGGCAGGGGGGGTCTGTGCCCAGCTTCAGGAGAGTTGGGAAGACAACTGCTCGCCTGTCTGTTTTTTGAATTTCCCACTCAGTTACTGCACACTTTAGAGCAAAAGGGGGATGGAGGGTGTGTTAAAATAGGTGGAGATATGCAGATTCAAAACGCGTTGTGCACAGCTTGAACACACACACATACACAGTAGAGCTGTCATTGAGAAGGCCTCCAGAGCTTCTAGAAAGGCCTTCCCCATGGCAATTTTTGCTCTCTCTCCACAATGGGTGTCGGTTTTAGGCCTTGGTGCGGCAGAAGTGGCAAACCATTTCTGGTTATCTCTCCTCTGCCTTTCGCATCCGTCGTCGTCGCCGCCGCCGCCGCTCAAGATCAAGTGTAGTATCTGATACGTCCCCTATTTGGGGACCAGTTGGGGGCTTTGCTTTCACCTATGTATGTCAAACATTGTATTGCATTCAATATGCAATCAATCAATGTGTCTTTACTGGTTGCAACAGGTGTGTTAAGATGTAGGCCTGTATTAGGCCTTTGTTACAGTGTTGCAAATATACTGTGCCATCTACAAAATTAGGCCCCGGCTGTCAGTACTGTTTAAATTGAAGTATCCAATGAGTAGCTCTGCCATATATACCACTTTTCTGACTGCATGAATTCTTTTGTGAAACATTGTCTCCCTCTTGTGGACCACCGAATTTTAAATGTGGTGTATTATATGTATTTAAAAAAAAGGAAAAATGGTGTCTGTGCTGATCTTGACTATGCTTGTCTTGTCCATCTACACCTGTGTGAGTATTGTAATGCTTTGGACCAATCAGGTGCGCTGCCTGCAGTAGATAGAATCTGAGCACGGAACCTTCACGTGCAGTCACAATGAGCCTTTGGCCATTGTCTCCGGAACTCTCACGTGTCACAATGGGCTCTTGGCCTATAACAGGCAGTGAAAAATGGCCGCCGTCTTCAGTCTGCTGCTGGTGCAGCAGCAGACCACATGGCAGGGGGGGTCTGTGCCCAGCTTCAGGAGAGTTGGGAAGACAACTGCTCGCCTGTCTGTTTTTTGAATTTCCCACTCAGTTACTGCACACTTTAGAGCAAAAGGGGGATGGAGGGTGTGTTAAAATAGGTGGAGATATGCAGATTCAAAACGCGTTGTGCACAGCTTGAACACACACACATACACAGTAGAGCTGTCATTGAGAAGGCCTCCAGAGCTTCTAGAAAGGCCTTCCCCATGGCAATTTTTGCTCTCTCTCCACAATGGGTGTCGGTTTTAGGCCTTGGTGCGGCAGAAGTGGCAAACCATTTCTGGTTATCTCTCCTCTGCCTTTCGCATCCGTCGTCGTCGCCGCCGCCGCCGCTCAAGATCAAGTGTAGTATCTGATACGTCCCCTATTTGGGGACCAGTTGGGGGCTTTGCTTTCACCTATGTATGTCAAACATTGTATTGCATTCAATATGCAATCAATCAATGTGTCTTTACTGGTTGCAACAGGTGTGTTAAGATGTAGGCCTGTATTAGGCCTTTGTTACAGTGTTGCAAATATACTGTGCCATCTACAAAATTAGGCCCCGGCTGTCAGTACTGTTTAAATTGAAGTATCCAATGAGTAGCTCTGCCATATATACCACTTTTCTGACTGCATGAATTCTTTTGTGAAACATTGTCTCCCTCTTGTGGACCACCGAATTTTAAATGTGGTGTATTATATGTATTTAAAAAAAAGGAAAAATGGTGTCTGTGCTGATCTTGACTATGCTTGTCTTGTCCATCTACACCTGTGTGAGTATTGTAATGCTTTGGACCAATCAGGTGCGCTGCCTGCAGTAGATAGAATCTGAGCACGGAACCTTCACGTGCAGTCACAATGAGCCTTTGGCCATTGTCTCCGGAACTCTCACGTGTCACAATGGGCTCTTGGCCTATAACAGGCAGTGAAAAATGGCCGCCGTCTTCAGTCTGCTGCTGGTGCAGCAGCAGACCACATGGCAGGGGGGGTCTGTGCCCAGCTTCAGGAGAGTTGGGAAGACAACTGCTCGCCTGTCTGTTTTTTGAATTTCCCACTCAGTTACTGCACACTTTAGAGCAAAAGGGGGATGGAGGGTGTGTTAAAATAGGTGGAGATATGCAGATTCAAAACGCGTTGTGCACAGCTTGAACACACACACATACACAGTAGAGCTGTCATTGAGAAGGCCTCCAGAGCTTCTAGAAAGGCCTTCCCCATGGCAATTTTTGCTCTCTCTCCACAATGGGTGTCGGTTTTAGGCCTTGGTGCGGCAGAAGTGGCAAACCATTTCTGGTTATCTCTCCTCTGCCTTTCGCATCCGTCGTCGTCGCCGCCGCCGCCGCTCAAGATCAAGTGTAGTATCTGATACGTCCCCTATTTGGGGACCAGTTGGGGGCTTTGCTTTCACCTATGTATGTCAAACATTGTATTGCATTCAATATGCAATCAATCAATGTGTCTTTACTGGTTGCAACAGGTGTGTTAAGATGTAGGCCTGTATTAGGCCTTTGTTACAGTGTTGCAAATATACTGTGCCATCTACAAAATTAGGCCCCGGCTGTCAGTACTGTTTAAATTGAAGTATCCAATGAGTAGCTCTGCCATATATACCACTTTTCTGACTGCATGAATTCTTTTGTGAAACATTGTCTCCCTCTTGTGGACCACCGAATTTTAAATGTGGTGTATTATATGTATTTAAAAAAAAGGAAAAATGGTGTCTGTGCTGATCTTGACTATGCTTGTCTTGTCCATCTACACCTGTGTGAGTATTGTAATGCTTTGGACCAATCAGGTGCGCTGCCTGCAGTAGATAGAATCTGAGCACGGAACCTTCACGTGCAGTCACAATGAGCCTTTGGCCATTGTCTCCGGAACTCTCACGTGTCACAATGGGCTCTTGGCCTATAACAGGCAGTGAAAAATGGCCGCCGTCTTCAGTCTGCTGCTGGTGCAGCAGCAGACCACATGGCAGGGGGGGTCTGTGCCCAGCTTCAGGAGAGTTGGGAAGACAACTGCTCGCCTGTCTGTTTTTTGAATTTCCCACTCAGTTACTGCACACTTTAGAGCAAAAGGGGGATGGAGGGTGTGTTAAAATAGGTGGAGATATGCAGATTCAAAACGCGTTGTGCACAGCTTGAACACACACACATACACAGTAGAGCTGTCATTGAGAAGGCCTCCAGAGCTTCTAGAAAGGCCTTCCCCATGGCAATTTTTGCTCTCTCTCCACAATGGGTGTCGGTTTTAGGCCTTGGTGCGGCAGAAGTGGCAAACCATTTCTGGTTATCTCTCCTCTGCCTTTCGCATCCGTCGTCGTCGCCGCCGCCGCCGCTCAAGATCAAGTGTAGTATCTGATACGTCCCCTATTTGGGGACCAGTTGGGGGCTTTGCTTTCACCTATGTATGTCAAACATTGTATTGCATTCAATATGCAATCAATCAATGTGTCTTTACTGGTTGCAACAGGTGTGTTAAGATGTAGGCCTGTATTAGGCCTTTGTTACAGTGTTGCAAATATACTGTGCCATCTACAAAATTAGGCCCCGGCTGTCAGTACTGTTTAAATTGAAGTATCCAATGAGTAGCTCTGCCATATATACCACTTTTCTGACTGCATGAATTCTTTTGTGAAACATTGTCTCCCTCTTGTGGACCACCGAATTTTAAATGTGGTGTATTATATGTATTTAAAAAAAAGGAAAAATGGTGTCTGTGCTGATCTTGACTATGCTTGTCTTGTCCATCTACACCTGTGTGAGTATTGTAATGCTTTGGACCAATCAGGTGCGCTGCCTGCAGTAGATAGAATCTGAGCACGGAACCTTCACGTGCAGTCACAATGAGCCTTTGGCCATTGTCTCCGGAACTCTCACGTGTCACAATGGGCTCTTGGCCTATAACAGGCAGTGAAAAATGGCCGCCGTCTTCAGTCTGCTGCTGGTGCAGCAGCAGACCACATGGCAGGGGGGGTCTGTGCCCAGCTTCAGGAGAGTTGGGAAGACAACTGCTCGCCTGTCTGTTTTTTGAATTTCCCACTCAGTTACTGCACACTTTAGAGCAAAAGGGGGATGGAGGGTGTGTTAAAATAGGTGGAGATATGCAGATTCAAAACGCGTTGTGCACAGCTTGAACACACACACATACACAGTAGAGCTGTCATTGAGAAGGCCTCCAGAGCTTCTAGAAAGGCCTTCCCCATGGCAATTTTTGCTCTCTCTCCACAATGGGTGTCGGTTTTAGGCCTTGGTGCGGCAGAAGTGGCAAACCATTTCTGGTTATCTCTCCTCTGCCTTTCGCATCCGTCGTCGTCGCCGCCGCCGCCGCTCAAGATCAAGTGTAGTATCTGATACGTCCCCTATTTGGGGACCAGTTGGGGGCTTTGCTTTCACCTATGTATGTCAAACATTGTATTGCATTCAATATGCAATCAATCAATGTGTCTTTACTGGTTGCAACAGGTGTGTTAAGATGTAGGCCTGTATTAGGCCTTTGTTACAGTGTTGCAAATATACTGTGCCATCTACAAAATTAGGCCCCGGCTGTCAGTACTGTTTAAATTGAAGTATCCAATGAGTAGCTCTGCCATATATACCACTTTTCTGACTGCATGAATTCTTTTGTGAAACATTGTCTCCCTCTTGTGGACCACCGAATTTTAAATGTGGTGTATTATATGTATTTAAAAAAAAGGAAAAATGGTGTCTGTGCTGATCTTGACTATGCTTGTCTTGTCCATCTACACCTGTGTGAGTATTGTAATGCTTTGGACCAATCAGGTGCGCTGCCTGCAGTAGATAGAATCTGAGCACGGAACCTTCACGTGCAGTCACAATGAGCCTTTGGCCATTGTCTCCGGAACTCTCACGTGTCACAATGGGCTCTTGGCCTATAACAGGCAGTGAAAAATGGCCGCCGTCTTCAGTCTGCTGCTGGTGCAGCAGCAGACCACATGGCAGGGGGGGTCTGTGCCCAGCTTCAGGAGAGTTGGGAAGACAACTGCTCGCCTGTCTGTTTTTTGAATTTCCCACTCAGTTACTGCACACTTTAGAGCAAAAGGGGGATGGAGGGTGTGTTAAAATAGGTGGAGATATGCAGATTCAAAACGCGTTGTGCACAGCTTGAACACACACACATACACAGTAGAGCTGTCATTGAGAAGGCCTCCAGAGCTTCTAGAAAGGCCTTCCCCATGGCAATTTTTGCTCTCTCTCCACAATGGGTGTCGGTTTTAGGCCTTGGTGCGGCAGAAGTGGCAAACCATTTCTGGTTATCTCTCCTCTGCCTTTCGCATCCGTCGTCGTCGCCGCCGCCGCCGCTCAAGATCAAGTGTAGTATCTGATACGTCCCCTATTTGGGGACCAGTTGGGGGCTTTGCTTTCACCTATGTATGTCAAACATTGTATTGCATTCAATATGCAATCAATCAATGTGTCTTTACTGGTTGCAACAGGTGTGTTAAGATGTAGGCCTGTATTAGGCCTTTGTTACAGTGTTGCAAATATACTGTGCCATCTACAAAATTAGGCCCCGGCTGTCAGTACTGTTTAAATTGAAGTATCCAATGAGTAGCTCTGCCATATATACCACTTTTCTGACTGCATGAATTCTTTTGTGAAACATTGTCTCCCTCTTGTGGACCACCGAATTTTAAATGTGGTGTATTATATGTATTTAAAAAAAAGGAAAAATGGTGTCTGTGCTGATCTTGACTATGCTTGTCTTGTCCATCTACACCTGTGTGAGTATTGTAATGCTTTGGACCAATCAGGTGCGCTGCCTGCAGTAGATAGAATCTGAGCACGGAACCTTCACGTGCAGTCACAATGAGCCTTTGGCCATTGTCTCCGGAACTCTCACGTGTCACAATGGGCTCTTGGCCTATAACAGGCAGTGAAAAATGGCCGCCGTCTTCAGTCTGCTGCTGGTGCAGCAGCAGACCACATGGCAGGGGGGGTCTGTGCCCAGCTTCAGGAGAGTTGGGAAGACAACTGCTCGCCTGTCTGTTTTTTGAATTTCCCACTCAGTTACTGCACACTTTAGAGCAAAAGGGGGATGGAGGGTGTGTTAAAATAGGTGGAGATATGCAGATTCAAAACGCGTTGTGCACAGCTTGAACACACACACATACACAGTAGAGCTGTCATTGAGAAGGCCTCCAGAGCTTCTAGAAAGGCCTTCCCCATGGCAATTTTTGCTCTCTCTCCACAATGGGTGTCGGTTTTAGGCCTTGGTGCGGCAGAAGTGGCAAACCATTTCTGGTTATCTCTCCTCTGCCTTTCGCATCCGTCGTCGTCGCCGCCGCCGCCGCTCAAGATCAAGTGTAGTATCTGATACGTCCCCTATTTGGGGACCAGTTGGGGGCTTTGCTTTCACCTATGTATGTCAAACATTGTATTGCATTCAATATGCAATCAATCAATGTGTCTTTACTGGTTGCAACAGGTGTGTTAAGATGTAGGCCTGTATTAGGCCTTTGTTACAGTGTTGCAAATATACTGTGCCATCTACAAAATTAGGCCCCGGCTGTCAGTACTGTTTAAAATTGAAGTATCCAATGAGTAGCTCTGCCATATATACCACTTTTCTGACTGCATGAATTCTTTTGTGAAACATTGTCTCCCTCTTGTGGACCACCGAATTTTAAATGTGGTGTATTATATGTATTTAAAAAAAAGGAAAAATGGTGTCTGTGCTGATCTTGACTATGCTTGTCTTGTCCATCTACACCTGTGTGAGTATTGTAATGCTTTGGACCAATCAGGTGCGCTGCCTGCAGTAGATAGAATCTGAGCACGGAACCTTCACGTGCAGTCACAATGAGCCTTTGGCCATTGTCTCCGGAACTCTCACGTGTCACAATGGGCTCTTGGCCTATAACAGGCAGTGAAAAATGGCCGCCGTCTTCAGTCTGCTGCTGGTGCAGCAGCAGACCACATGGCAGGGGGGGTCTGTGCCCAGCTTCAGGAGAGTTGGGAAGACAACTGCTCGCCTGTCTGTTTTTTTGAATTTCCCACTCAGTTACTGCACACTTTAGAGCAAAAGGGGGATGGAGGGTGTGTTAAAATAGGTGGAGATATGCAGATTCAAAACGCGTTGTGCACAGCTTGAACACACACACATACACAGTAGAGCTGTCATTGAGAAGGCCTCCAGAGCTTTCTAGAAAGGCCTTCCCATGGCAATTTTTGCTCTCTCTCCACAATGGGTGTCGGTTTTAGGCCTTGGTGCGGCAGAAGTGGCAAACCATTTCTGGTTATCTCTCCTCTGCCTTTCGCATCCGTCGTCGTCGCCGCCGCCGCCGCTCAAGATCAAGTGTAGTATCTGATACGTCCCCTATTTGGGGACCAGTTGGGGGCTTTGCTTTCACCTATGTATGTCAAACATTGTATTGCATTCAATATGCAATCAATCAATGTGTCTTTACTGGTTGCAACAGGTGTGTTAAGATGTAGGCCTGTATTAGGCCTTTGTTACAGTGTTGCAAATATACTGTGCCATCTACAAAATTAGGCCCCGGCTGTCAGTACTGTTTAAATTGAAGTATCCAATGAGTAGCTCTGCCATATATACCACTTTTCTGACTGCATGAATTCTTTTGTGAAACATTGTCTCCCTCTTGTGGACCACCGAATTTTAAATGTGGTGTATTATATGTATTTAAAAAAAAGGAAAAATGGTGTCTGTGCTGATCTTGACTATGCTTGTCTTGTCCATCTACACCTGTGTGAGTATTGTAATGCTTTGGACCAATCAGGTGCGCTGCCTGCAGTAGATAGAATCTGAGCACGGAACCTTCACGTGCAGTCACAATGAGCCTTTGGCCATTGTCTCCGGAACTCTCACGTGTCACAATGGGCTCTTGGCCTATAACAGGCAGTGAAAAATGGCCGCCGTCTTCAGTCTGCTGCTGGTGCAGCAGCAGACCACATGGCAGGGGGGGTCTGTGCCCAGCTTCAGGAGAGTTGGGAAGACAACTGCTCGCCTGTCTGTTTTTTGAATTTCCCACTCAGTTACTGCACACTTTAGAGCAAAAGGGGGATGGAGGGTGTGTTAAAATAGGTGGAGATATGCAGATTCAAAACGCGTTGTGCACAGCTTGAACACACACACATACACAGTAGAGCTGTCATTGAGAAGGCCTCCAGAGCTTCTAGAAAGGCCTTCCCCATGGCAATTTTTGCTCTCTCTCCACAATGGGTGTCGGTTTTAGGCCTTGGTGCGGCAGAAGTGGCAAACCATTTCTGGTTATCTCTCCTCTGCCTTTCGCATCCGTCGTCGTCGCCGCCGCCGCCGCTCAAGATCAAGTGTAGTATCTGATACGTCCCCTATTTGGGGACCAGTTGGGGGCTTTGCTTTCACCTATGTATGTCAAACATTGTATTGCATTCAATATGCAATCAATCAATGTGTCTTTACTGGTTGCAACAGGTGTGTTAAGATGTAGGCCTGTATTAGGCCTTTGTTACAGTGTTGCAAATATACTGTGCCATCTACAAAATTAGGCCCCGGCTGTCAGTACTGTTTAAATTGAAGTATCCAATGAGTAGCTCTGCCATATATACCACTTTTCTGACTGCATGAATTCTTTTGTGAAACATTGTCTCCCTCTTGTGGACCACCGAATTTTAAATGTGGTGTATTATATGTATTTAAAAAAAAGGAAAAATGGTGTCTGTGCTGATCTTGACTATGCTTGTCTTGTCCATCTACACTGTGTGAGTATTGTAATGCTTTGGACCAATCAGGTGCGCTGCCTGCAGTAGATAGAATCTGAGCACGGAACCTTCACGTGCAGTCACAATGAGCCTTTGGCCATTGTCTCCGGAACTCTCACGTGTCACAATGGGCTCTTGGCCTATAACAGGCAGTGAAAAATGGCCGCCGTCTTCAGTCTGCTGCTGGTGCAGCAGCAGACCACATGGCAGGGGGGGTCTGTGCCCAGCTTCAGGAGAGTTGGGAAGACAACTGCTCGCCTGTCTGTTTTTTGAATTTCCCACTCAGTTACTGCACACTTTAGAGCAAAAGGGGGATGGAGGGTGTGTTAAATAGGTGGAGATATGCAGATTCAAAACGCGTTGTGCACAGCTTGAACACACACACATACACAGTAGAGCTGTCATTGAGAAGGCCTCCAGAGCTTCTAGAAAGGCCTTCCCCATGGCAATTTTTGCTCTCTCTCCACAATGGGTGTCGGTTTTAGGCCTTGGTGCGGCAGAAGTGGCAAACCATTTCTGGTTATCTCTCCTCTGCCTTTCGCATCCGTCGTCGTCGCCGCCGCCGCCGCTCAAGATCAAGTGTAGTATCTGATACGTCCCCTATTTGGGGACCAGTTGGGGGCTTTGCTTTCACCTATGTATGTCAAACATTGTATTGCATTCAATATGCAATCAATCAATGTGTCTTTACTGGTTGCAACAGGTGTGTTAAGATGTAGGCCTGTATTAGGCCTTTGTTACAGTGTTGCAAATATACTGTGCCATCTACAAAATTAGGCCCCGGCTGTCAGTACTGTTTAAATTGAAGTATCCAATGAGTAGCTCTGCCATATATACCACTTTTCTGACTGCATGAATTCTTTTGTGAAACATTGTCTCCCTCTTGTGGACCACCGAATTTTAAATGTGGTGTATTATATGTATTTAAAAAAAAGGAAAAATGGTGTCTGTGCTGATCTTGACTATGCTTGTCTTGTCCATCTACACCTGTGTGAGTATTGTAATGCTTTGGACCAATCAGGTGCGCTGCCTGCAGTAGATAGAATCTGAGCACGGAACCTTCACGTGCAGTCACAATGAGCCTTTGGCCATTGTCTCCGGAACTCTCACGTGTCACAATGGGCTCTTGGCCTATAACAGGCAGTGAAAAATGGCCGCCGTCTTCAGTCTGCTGCTGGTGCAGCAGCAGACCACATGGCAGGGGGGGTCTGTGCCCAGCTTCAGGAGAGTTGGGAAGACAACTGCTCGCCTGTCTGTTTTTTGAATTTCCCACTCAGTTACTGCACACTTTAGAGCAAAAGGGGGATGGAGGGTGTGTTAAAATAGGTGGAGATATGCAGATTCAAAACGCGTTGTGCACAGCTTGAACACACACACATACACAGTAGAGCTGTCATTGAGAAGGCCTCCAGAGCTTCTAGAAAGGCCTTCCCCATGGCAATTTTTGCTCTCTCTCCACAATGGGTGTCGGTTTTAGGCCTTGGTGCGGCAGAAGTGGCAAACCATTTCTGGTTATCTCTCCTCTGCCTTTCGCATCCGTCGTCGTCGCCGCCGCCGCCGCTCAAGATCAAGTGTAGTATCTGATACGTCCCCTATTTGGGGACCAGTTGGGGGCTTTGCTTTCACCTATGTATGTCAAACATTGTATTGCATTCAATATGCAATCAATCAATGTGTCTTTACTGGTTGCAACAGGTGTGTTAAGATGTAGGCCTGTATTAGGCCTTTGTTACAGTGTTGCAAATATACTGTGCCATCTACAAAATTAGGCCCCGGCTGTCAGTACTGTTTAAATTGAAGTATCCAATGAGTAGCTCTGCCATATATACCACTTTTCTGACTGCATGAATTCTTTTGTGAAACATTGTCTCCCTCTTGTGGACCACCGAATTTTAAATGTGGTGTATTATATGTATTTAAAAAAAAGGAAAAATGGTGTCTGTGCTGATCTTGACTATGCTTGTCTTGTCCATCTACACCTGTGTGAGTATTGTAATGCTTTGGACCAATCAGGTGCGCTGCCTGCAGTAGATAGAATCTGAGCACGGAACCTTCACGTGCAGTCACAATGAGCCTTTGGCCATTGTCTCC
This sequence comes from Ranitomeya variabilis, assembly GCF_051348905.1. Taxonomy (NCBI): domain Eukaryota; kingdom Metazoa; phylum Chordata; class Amphibia; order Anura; family Dendrobatidae; genus Ranitomeya; species Ranitomeya variabilis. The sequence goes on from NW_027508103.1 coordinate 29,803, forward strand.
GGAACTCTCACGTGTCACAATGGGCTCTTGGCCTATAACAGGCAGTGAAAAATGGCCGCCGTCTTCAGTCTGCTGCTGGTGCAGCAGCAGACCACATGGCAGGGGGGGTCTGTGCCCAGCTTCAGGAGAGTTGGGAAGACAACTGCTCGCCTGTCTGTTTTTTGAATTTCCCACTCAGTTACTGCACACTTTAGAGCAAAAGGGGGATGGAGGGTGTGTTAAAATAGGTGGAGATATGCAGATTCAAAACGCGTTGTGCACAGCTTGAACACACACACATACACAGTAGAGCTGTCATTGAGAAGGCCTCCAGAGCTTCTAGAAAGGCCTTCCCCATGGCAATTTTTGCTCTCTCTCCACAATGGGTGTCGGTTTTAGGCCTTGGTGCGGCAGAAGTGGCAAACCATTTCTGGTTATCTCTCCTCTGCCTTTCGCATCCGTCGTCGTCGCCGCCGCCGCCGCTCAAGATCAAGTGTAGTATCTGATACGTCCCCTATTTGGGGACCAGTTGGGGGCTTTGCTTTCACCTATGTATGTCAAACATTGTATTGCATTCAATATGCAATCAATCAATGTGTCTTTACTGGTTGCAACAGGTGTGTTAAGATGTAGGCCTGTATTAGGCCTTTGTTACAGTGTTGCAAATATACTGTGCCATCTACAAAATTAGGCCCCGGCTGTCAGTACTGTTTAAATTGAAGTATCCAATGAGTAGCTCTGCCATATATACCACTTTTCTGACTGCATGAATTCTTTTGTGAAACATTGTCTCCCTCTTGTGGACCACCGAATTTTAAATGTGGTGTATTATATGTATTTAAAAAAAAGGAAAAATGGTGTCTGTGCTGATCTTGACTATGCTTGTCTTGTCCATCTACACCTGTGTGAGTATTGTAATGCTTTGGACCAATCAGGTGCGCTGCCTGCAGTAGATAGAATCTGAGCACGGAACCTTCACGTGCAGTCACAATGAGCCTTTGGCCATTGTCTCCGGAACTCTCACGTGTCACAATGGGCTCTTGGCCTATAACAGGCAGTGAAAAATGG
>NW_027508105.1:10000-15000 GCF_051348905.1 Ranitomeya variabilis
TAAAGTTTGCGGTGCACGGGGGGAAAGTTGAATTTTTGGATGAAAATGCGTATTTTCATACTTTGAAAATTTCAGGCGTGTGTCGGACTTCCAGGCGGGGGCAGCCGCCAGAGGCGTACCGGGGACGCTTCCAGGAGCCTGGGGAAGATTTTCTGAAAGTGTCCTTGGGACTTAGAAATATTTTGAGAAAATCTCGATTTTGTGAAAAAATGTCACATTTCCCCTACTTCCACCACAGGGGGGCGTCAATATGTTGTAAAGCACCCCAGGGCAGTGACCTAAATGCGGGTGAAGTTTGCGGTGCACGGGGGGAAAGTTGAATTTTTGGATGAAAATGCGTATTTTCATACTTTGAAAATTTCAGGCGTGTGTCGGACTTCCAGGCGGGGGCAGCCGCCAGAGGCGTACCGGGGACGCTTCCAGGAGCCTGGGGAAGATTTCATGAAAGTGTCCTTGGGACTTAGAAATATTTTGAGAAAATCTCGATTTTGTGAAAAATGTCACATTTCCCCTACTTCCACCACAGGGGGGCGTCAATATGTTGTGAGGTACCCCAGGACAGTGACCTAACTGTGGGTAAAGTTTGCGGGGCACGGGCGGAAAGTCGAATTTTGGATGAAATGCATTATTTTCATACTTTGAAAATTCCAGGCGTGTGTCAGACTTCCAGGCGGGGGCAGCCGCTGGAGGCGTACCGAGGACGCTTCCAGGAGCCTGGGGAAGATTTTCTGAAAGTGTCCTTGGGACTTAGAAATATTTTGAGAAAATCTCGATTTTGTGAAAAAATGTCACATTTCCCCTACTTCCACCCCAGGGGGGCGTCAATATGTTGTGAGGTACCCCAGGACAGTGACCTAACTGTGGGTAAAGTTTGCGGGGCACGGCGGAAAGTCGAATTTTGGATGAAAATGCATTATTTTCATACTTTGAAAATTTCAGGCGTGTGTCAGACTTCCAGGCGGGGGCAGCCGCCGGAGGCGTACCGAGGACGCTTCCAGGAGCCTGGGGAAGATTTTCTGAAAGTGTCCTTGGGACTTAGAAAAATTTTGAGAAATTTCCGATTTTGTGAAAAATGTCACATTTCCCCTACTTCCACCCAGGGGGGCGTCAATATGTTGTAAAGCACCCCAGGGCAGTGACCTAAATGAGGGTGAATTTTGCGGTGCACGGGCGGAAAGTCGAATTTTTGGATGAAAATGCGTATTTTCATACTTTGAAAATTTCAGGCGTGTGTCAGACTTCCAGGCGGGGGCAGCCGCCGGAGGCGTACCGGGGACGCTTCCAGGAGCCTGGGGAAGATTTTCTGAAAGTGTCCTTGGGACTTAGAAATATTTTGAGAAAATCTCGATTTTGTGAAAAAATGTCACATTTCCCCTACTTCCACCCCAGGGGGGCGTCAATATGTTGTAAGGCACCCCAAGGCAGTGACCTAAGTGGGGGTGAAGTTTGCGGTGCACGGGGGAAAGTTGAATTTTTGGATGAAAATGCGTATTTTCATACTTTGAAAATTTCAGGCGTGTGTCGGACTTCCAGGCGGGGGCAGCCGCCAGAGGTGTACCGGGGACGCTTCCAGGAGCCTGGGGGAGATTTTCTGGAAGAGTCCTTGACACTTAGAAAAATTTTGAGAAAATCTCGATTTTGTGAAAAATGTCACATTTCCCCTACTTCCACCCCAGGGGGGCGTCAATATGTTGTAAGGCACCCCAAGGCAGTGACCTAAGTGGGGGTGAAGTTTGCGGTGCACGGGGGGAAAGTTGAATTTTTGGATGAAAATGCGTATTTTCATACTTTGAAAATTTCAGGCGTGTGTCGGACTTCCAGGCGGGGGCAGCCGCCAGAGGTGTACCGGGGACGCTTCCAGGAGCCTGGGGAGATTTTCTGGAAGAGTCCTTGACACTTAGAAAAATTTTGAGAAAATCTCGATTTTGTGAAAAATGTCACATTTCCCCTACTTCCACCCCAGGGGGGCGTCAATATGTTGTAAGGCACCCCAAGGCAGTGACCTAAGTGGGGGTGAAGTTTGCGGTGCACGGGGGGAAAGTTGAATTTTTGGATGAAAATGCGTATTTTCATACTTTGAAAATTTCAGGCGTGTGTCGGACTTCCAGGCGGGGGCAGCCGCCAGAGGTGTACCGGGGACGCTTCCAGGAGCCTGGGGGAGATTTTCTGGAAGAGTCCTTGACACTTAGAAAAATTTTGAGAAAATCTCGATTTTGTGAAAAATGTCACATTTCCCCTACTTCCACCCCAGGGGGGCGTCAATATGTTGTAAGGCACCCCAAGGCAGTGACCTAAGTGGGGGTGAAGTTTGCGGTGCACGGGGGGAAAGTTGAATTTTTGGATGAAAATGCGTATTTTCATACTTTGAAAATTTCAGGCGTGTGTCGGACTTCCAGGCGGGGGCAGCCGCCAGAGGTGTACCGGGGACGCTTCCAGGAGCCTGGGGGAGATTTTCTGGAAGAGTCCTTGACACTTAGAAAAATTTTGAGAAAATCTCGATTTTGTGAAAAATGTCACATTTCCCCTACTTCCACCCCAGGGGGGCGTCAATATGTTGTAAGGCACCCCAAGGCAGTGACCTAAGTGGGGGTGAAGTTTGCGGTGCACGGGGGGAAAGTTGAATTTTTGGATGAAAATGCGTATTTTCATACTTTGAAAATTTCAGGCGTGTGTCGGACTTCCAGGCGGGGGCAGCCGCCAGAGGTGTACCGGGGACGCTTCCAGGAGCCTGGGGGAGATTTTCTGGAAGAGTCCTTGACACTTAGAAAAATTTTGAGAAAATCTCGATTTTGTGAAAAATGTCACATTTCCCCTACTTCCACCCCAGGGGGGCGTCAATATGTTGTAAGGCACCCCAAGGCAGTGACCTAAGTGGGGGTGAAGTTTGCGGTGCACGGGGGGAAAGTTGAATTTTTGGATGAAAATGCGTATTTTCATACTTTGAAAATTTCAGGCGTGTGTCGGACTTCCAGGCGGGGGCAGCCGCCAGAGGTGTACCGGGGACGCTTCCAGGAGCCTGGGGGAGATTTTCTGGAAGAGTCCTTGACACTTAGAAAAATTTTGAGAAATTTCCGATTTTGTGTAAAAATCACCCATTTCCCCTACTTCCACCCTAAAGGGGCGTCAATATGTCGTAAGGCGCCCCTAGACAGTGACCTAAGTGGGGGTGAAGTTTGGGTCTGCTGGGTGGAAAACTGAAAAAAAGCGATTTTGTGACTTTGAGAACAAACAGAGAGCTCAAAACTTTGAAAAACGTCAGACCGCTGTCAGACTTCCAGGCGGGGGAAAGCTCTGAGGTTGTACCGAGGACACTTCCATGGCCCCGGATTGATTTTCAAGAAAGAGTCCTTGGGACTTTGAAATTTTCCGGCGAGCTGTTTTTGGCTTCCGGGAGCCGTAGAACTTTGGGAAATCGATTCCGCTCACCGGTTCAGGGTGTTTCGAGCTAGTCCAGGTCCCAGCTACGCCGCCTGGCCTCCAAATTTCGCAAATTCGAAAAAAAAAAAAATAGAACCGGAATGAGGAAATTTCTGGCCGCCGGATCCGCCGCACGGCTCCAGGAGGTCGGACACTTTTTGACTTTGTTCCCTTAAAGTGGGGGTCGGTGTCTCACCATGCAAATACCCAGTTTTGCACACCAGCTGCAGGATATAGGAGAGAGAGGTACCTCTCGGCCCCGACCAAAATCCGTTGTTTTCGTGGTTCCTCGACTCGGGTAGGCGGTTTGGCGAGTACCCCCCTTTTGCATGGAAGTTCGCACTCGCGCCGAGACCAGGCTTCCGCGGCTCCAGGGGGACTTTTGCCGGTTGTCCGTCCCGAGTCCGAGACGCGTTTCCTGGGTCGCCCGAGCCCGAACGGACCCTCCCCACGTGGGTTCCTGTCCTCTGAGGGCGACGGTCGTCAGAAGGGGGGCAGATCCAGAGTCCTCGTCCGCAGGAGGGCTCTGGGAGGGCGGATCGCTCCTTCTGACTTTGTCCCCTCGGAGCGGGCTCGGCGTTTCTCTGTGTCGGATGTCTCCCGCTTCCGCGCCAACGGGGAGACCTATGAGAGAATCGCACCGCGACCCGGCTTCCGTCTCGAGGGCGCCCGGAGCGCGCCGGACACTCGCTTCCAGGACTCCAGGGGCACGTTTCTTCCCCGTCTCCCCCGAGGGGAAGAACGGAGGCAGGGGTTCCACCCGAGCCCCTGCCCTTTCTTCCGATCGATCTGGCTCAGCGCTCCCGGGTGGGGAGGTGGTGCCGCTCGCTCGGCCCGGGCTTTGGAGCCCGCGTCGGTTTACGGCGGGCGGTCTCCTTCCTCTGTTACCCCCCCCCGGGTTTCAGGCACTCGTCCTTGGGCGCGCACGCCGGCGGTCGCCCTCCCGTCTACGGACGGAGGCGGCCGAGCTGTGGGGAGTTTGACCCGAACCGTGGTACGGCAGCGGTCCGACGACCCGCACGGGCGAACGGAGGGGCGCCCACCCACCTCGGCGTGGGGGCCCGCCGTCCGAATCGCTCCCCGCGCGGGGCAGCACAACGATCTTCTCCGAGGGCGGCCCTTTGACTTCCAGATGCGCAGCTCGTCCGCGGAGGCCCGCGCCGCACCCCAGCGTCCGAAGGGCGGCCTCCGCGGTGGGCATCGGCGAGAGCGGCGGCGGTGGGTGGCGCTTCCACGCCACCGCCGAGCTCCGCGTTTTCCAGTCTTTTCCCGAGCCCCTACGATAGTGGGGGGATGACAGACGTGCGGGGAGGCGGGCGAGTGGGTTCTCACCGTGCGGTGTGCCCCGCGGCCGAACGCCGTCGCCTTCCCCTCGTCCGCCGTCCTCCGAGGCGGCTCGGCAGGGAGCGCGAGAGCGAGAGGGAGAGCGAGAGAGAGAGACCAAGCGGACGCCCCGGAGCGAGAAGGGAGGATGGAGAAGGAAAGACGAATCGAAGGGGGGCACGAGTTTGGCGAAGGGAGTACCCGGCGTATTGCCGCACCGGACTTCGTCTGTTCTCAACAGTCGAGACACGGCTTCGGGG
>NW_027508105.1:25000-30000 GCF_051348905.1 Ranitomeya variabilis
ACCACAGGGGGGGCGTCAATATGTTGTAAAGCACCCAAGGGCAGTGACCTAAATGCGGGTAAAGTTTGCGGTGCACGGGGGGAAAGTTGAATTTTTGGATGAAAATGCGTATTTTCATACTTTGAAAATTTCAGGCGTGTGTCGGACTTCCAGGCGGGGGCAGCCGCCAGAGGCGTACCGGGGACGCTTCCAGGAGCCTGGGGAAGATTTTCTGAAAGTGTCCTTGGGACTTAGAAATATTTTGAGAAAATCTCGATTTTGTGAAAAAATGTCACATTTCCCCTACTTCCACCACAGGGGGGCGTCAATATGTTGTAAAGCACCCCAGGGCAGTGACCTAAATGCGGGTGAAGTTTGCGGTGCACGGGGGGAAAGTTGAATTTTTGGATGAAAATGCGTATTTTCATACTTTGAAAATTTCAGGCGTGTGTCGGACTTCCAGGCGGGGGCAGCCGCCAGAGGCGTACCGGGGACGCTTCCAGGAGCCTGGGGAAGATTTCATGAAAGTGTCCTTGGGACTTAGAAATATTTTGAGAAAATCTCGATTTTGTGAAAAATGTCACATTTCCCCTACTTCCACCACAGGGGGGCGTCAATATGTTGTGAGGTACCCCAGGACAGTGACCTAACTGTGGGTAAAGTTTGCGGGGCACGGGCGGAAAGTCGAATTTTGGATGAAAATGCATTATTTTCATACTTTGAAAATTCCAGGCGTGTGTCAGACTTCCAGGCGGGGGCAGCCGCTGGAGGCGTACCGAGGACGCTTCCAGGAGCCTGGGGAAGATTTTCTGAAAGTGTCCTTGGGACTTAGAAATATTTTGAGAAAATCTCGATTTTGTGAAAAAATGTCACATTTCCCCTACTTCCACCCCAGGGGGGCGTCAATATGTTGTGAGGTACCCCAGGACAGTGACCTAACTGTGGGTAAAGTTTGCGGGGCACGGGCGGAAAGTCGAATTTTGGATGAAAATGCATTATTTTCATACTTTGAAAATTTCAGGCGTGTGTCAGACTTCCAGGCGGGGGCAGCCGCCGGAGGCGTACCGAGGACGCTTCCAGGAGCCTGGGGAAGATTTTCTGAAAGTGTCCTTGGGACTTAGAAAAATTTTGAGAAATTTCCGATTTTGTGAAAAATGTCACATTTCCCCTACTTCCACCCCAGGGGGGCGTCAATATGTTGTAAAGCACCCCAGGGCAGTGACCTAAATGAGGGTGAATTTTGCGGTGCACGGGCGGAAAGTCGAATTTTTGGATGAAAATGCGTATTTTCATACTTTGAAAATTTCAGGCGTGTGTCAGACTTCCAGGCGGGGGCAGCCGCCGGAGGCGTACCGGGGACGCTTCCAGGAGCCTGGGGAAGATTTTCTGAAAGTGTCCTTGGGACTTAGAAATATTTTGAGAAAATCTCGATTTTGTGAAAAAATGTCACATTTCCCCTACTTCCACCCCAGGGGGGCGTCAATATGTTGTAAGGCACCCCAAGGCAGTGACCTAAGTGGGGGTGAAGTTTGCGGTGCACGGGGGGAAAGTTGAATTTTTGGATGAAAATGCGTATTTTCATACTTTGAAAATTTCAGGCGTGTGTCGGACTTCCAGGCGGGGGCAGCCGCCAGAGGTGTACCGGGGACGCTTCCAGGAGCCTGGGGGAGATTTTCTGGAAGAGTCCTTGACACTTAGAAAAATTTTGAGAAAATCTCGATTTTGTGAAAAATGTCACATTTCCCCTACTTCCACCCCAGGGGGGCGTCAATATGTTGTAAGGCACCCCAAGGCAGTGACCTAAGTGGGGGTGAAGTTTGCGGTGCACGGGGGGAAAGTTGAATTTTTGGATGAAAATGCGTATTTTCATACTTTGAAAATTTCAGGCGTGTGTCGGACTTCCAGGCGGGGGCAGCCGCCAGAGGTGTACCGGGGACGCTTCCAGGAGCCTGGGGGAGATTTTCTGGAAGAGTCCTTGACACTTAGAAAAATTTTGAGAAAATCTCGATTTTGTGAAAAATGTCACATTTCCCCTACTTCCACCCCAGGGGGCGTCAATATGTTGTAAGGCACCCCAAGGCAGTGACCTAAGTGGGGGTGAAGTTTGCGGTGCACGGGGGGAAAGTTGAATTTTTGGATGAAAATGCGTATTTTCATACTTTGAAAATTTCAGGCGTGTGTCGGACTTCCAGGCGGGGGCAGCCGCCAGAGGTGTACCGGGGACGCTTCCAGGAGCCTGGGGGAGATTTTCTGGAAGAGTCCTTGACACTTAGAAAAATTTTGAGAAAATCTCGATTTTGTGAAAAATGTCACATTTCCCCTACTTCCACCCCAGGGGGGCGTCAATATGTTGTAAGGCACCCCAAGGCAGTGACCTAAGTGGGGGTGAAGTTTGCGGTGCACGGGGGGAAAGTTGAATTTTTGGATGAAAATGCGTATTTTCATACTTTGAAAATTTCAGGCGTGTGTCGGACTTCCAGGCGGGGGCAGCCGCCAGAGGTGTACCGGGGACGCTTCCAGGAGCCTGGGGGAGATTTTCTGGAAGAGTCCTTGACACTTAGAAAAATTTTGAGAAATTTCCGATTTTGTGTAAAAATCACCCATTTCCCCTACTTCCACCCTAAAGGGGCGTCAATATGTCGTAAGGCGCCCCTAGACAGTGACCTAAGTGGGGGTGAAGTTTGGGTCTGCTGGGTGGAAAACTGAAAAAAAGCGATTTTGTGACTTTGAGAACAAACAGAGAGCTCAAAACTTTGAAAAACGTCAGACCGCTGTCAGACTTCCAGGCGGGGGAAAGCTCTGAGGTTGTACCGAGGACACTTCCATGGCCCCCGGATTGATTTTCAAGAAAGAGTCCTTGGGACTTTGAAATTTTCCGGCGAGCTGTTTTTGGCTTCCGGGAGCCGTAGAACTTTGGGAAATCGATTCCGCTCACCGGTTCAGGGTGTTTCGAGCTAGTCCAGGTCCCAGCTACGCCGCCTGGCCTCCAAATTTCGCAAATTCGAAAAAAAAAAAAATAGAACCGGAATGAGGAAATTTCTGGCCGCCGGATCCGCCGCACGGCTCCAGGAGGTCGGACACTTTTTGACTTTGTTCCCTTAAAGTGGGGGTCGGTGTCTCACCATGCAAATACCCAGTTTTGCACACCAGCTGCAGGATATAGGAGAGAGAGGTACCTCTCGGCCCCGACCAAAATCCGTTGTTTTCGTGGTTCCTCGACTCGGGTAGGCGGTTTGGCGAGTACCCCCCTTTTGCATGGAAGTTCGCACTCGCGCCGAGACCAGGCTTCCGCGGCTCCAGGGGGACTTTTGCCGGTTGTCCGTCCCGAGTCCGAGACGCGTTTCCTGGGTCGCCCGAGCCCGAACGGACCCTCCCCACGTGGGTTCCTGTCCTCTGAGGGCGACGGTCGTCAGAAGGGGGGCAGATCCAGAGTCCTCGTCCGCAGGAGGGCTCTGGGAGGGCGGATCGCTCCTTCTGACTTTGTCCCCTCGGAGCGGGCTCGGCGTTTCTCTGTGTCGGATGTCTCCCGCTTCCGCGCCAACGGGGAGACCTATGAGAGAATCGCACCGCGACCCGGCTTCCGTCTCGAGGGCGCCCGGAGCGCGCCGGACACTCGCTTCCAGGACTCCAGGGGCACGTTTCTTCCCCGTCTCCCCCGAGGGGAAGAACGGAGGCAGGGGTTCCACCCGAGCCCCTGCCCTTTCTTCCGATCGATCTGGCTCAGCGCTCCCGGGTGGGGAGGTGGTGCCGCTCGCTCGGCCCGGGCTTTGGAGCCCGCGTCGGTTTACGGCGGGCGGTCTCCTTCCTCTGTTACCCCCCCCCGGGTTTCAGGCACTCGTCCTTGGGCGCGCACGCCGGCGGTCGCCCTCCCGTCTACGGACGGAGGCGGCCGAGCTGTGGGGAGTTTGACCCGAACCGTGGTACGGCAGCGGTCCGACGACCCGCACGGGCGAACGGAGGGGCGCCCACCCACCTCGGCGTGGGGGCCCGCCGTCCGAATCGCTCCCCGCGCGGGGCAGCACAACGATCTTCTCCGAGGGCGGCCCTTTGACTTTCAGATGCGCAGCTCGTCCGCGGAGGCCCGCGCCGCACCCCAGCGTCCGAAGGGCGGCCTCCGCGGTGGGCATCGGCGAGAGCGGCGGCGGTGGGTGGCGCTTCCACGCCACCGCCGAGCTCCGCGTTTTCCAGTCTTTTCCCGAGCCCCTACGATAGTGGGGGGATGACAGACGTGCGGGGAGGCGGGCGAGTGGGTTCTCACCGTGCGGTGTGCCCCGCGGCCGAACGCCGTCGCCTTCCCCTCGTCCGCCGTCCTCCGAGGCGGCTCGGCAGGGAGCGCGAGAGCGAGAGGGAGAGCGAGAGAGAGAGACCAAGCGGACGCCCCGGAGCGAGAAGGGAGGATGGAGAAGGAAAGACGAATCGAAGGGGGGCACGAGTTTGGCGAAGGGAGTACCCGGCGTATTGCCGCACCGGACTTCGTCTGTTCTCAACAGTCGAGACACGGCTTCGGGGGGAGACGCCGCTCGGTCGGTCACCTTTGAGGTTACGGGCAAGAGCCCGGGACAAGGGACTACGCCGGAGGGCGACGCCGACACGGCCAGGCCGACCATGCCCCGCGCTTGACCTCCGGGTCGCTGGGGCTTGTGCCGGAGCCGCGGCGGACCCCGACGGCCAGCCCCCCTCTCCCACTCCTCGCGCCCGTCCGCCGGTGGGTCGAGGACCCCCCGCGGTGGAGGCAGGTCTAAGCCAGACGGCGGCGCCGCACAGGCCCCCCCACGCCCTGGCCCCTCTCCCCAGCAGCGACTCAGTGCGTCGCCCCGGGAGCGGTGGGTCACGAGGCAGGGCGGCCGTGGCGTCCTCCGGAGGCCAGTCACCTCGACCTTCCCGCGCAAGGGGTGGTCTTTCGCGACAGATGCCCTCCGTTCGGGAGGCCGGGTCTAAGCCAGACGGCGGCGCCGCGCAGGCCCCCCACGCCCTGGCCCCTCTCCCCAGCAGCGACTCTGTGTGTCGCCCCGGGAGCGGTG
>NW_027508106.1:7500-12500 GCF_051348905.1 Ranitomeya variabilis
TGAAAAATGTCACATTTCCCCTACTTCCACCACAGGGGGGCGTCAATATGTTGTGAGGTACCCCAGGACAGTGACCTAACTGTGGGTAAAGTTTGCGGGGCACGGGCGGAAAGTCGAATTTTGGATGAAAATGCATTATTTTCATACTTTGAAAATTCCAGGCGTGTGTCAGACTTCCAGGCGGGGGCAGCCGCTGGAGGCGTACCGAGGACGCTTCCAGGAGCCTGGGGAAGATTTTCTGAAAGTGTCCTTGGGACTTAGAAATATTTTGAGAAAATCTCGATTTTGTGAAAAAATGTCACATTTCCCCTACTTCCACCCCAGGGGGGCGTCAATATGTTGTGAGGTACCCCAGGACCAGTGACCTAACTGTGGGTAAAGTTTGCGGGGCACGGGCGGAAAGTCGAATTTTGGATGAAAATGCATTATTTTCATACTTTGAAAATTTCAGGCGTGTGTCAGACTTCCAGGCGGGGGCAGCCGCCGGAGGCGTACCGAGGACGCTTCCAGGAGCCTGGGGAAGATTTTCTGAAAGTGTCCTTGGGACTTAGAAAAATTTTGAGAAATTTCCGATTTTGTGAAAAATGTCACATTTCCCCTACTTCCACCCCAGGGGGGCGTCAATATGTTGTAAAGCACCCCAGGGCAGTGACCTAAATGAGGGTGAATTTTGCGGTGCACGGGCGGAAAGTCGAATTTTTGGATGAAAATGCGTATTTTCATACTTTGAAAATTTCAGGCGTGTGTCAGACTTCCAGGCGGGGGCAGCCGCCGGAGGCGTACCGGGGACGCTTCCAGGAGCCTGGGGAAGATTTTCTGAAAGTGTCCTTGGGACTTAGAAATATTTTGAGAAAATCTCGATTTTGTGAAAAAATGTCACATTTCCCCTACTTCCACCCCAGGGGGGCGTCAATATGTTGTAAGGCACCCCAAGGCAGTGACCTAAGTGGGGGTGAAGTTTGCGGTGCACGGGGGGAAAGTTGAATTTTTGGATGAAAATGCGTATTTTCATACTTTGAAAATTTCAGGCGTGTGTCGGACTTCCAGGCGGGGGCAGCCGCCAGAGGTGTACCGGGGACGCTTCCAGGAGCCTGGGGGAGATTTTCTGGAAGAGTCCTTGACACTTAGAAAAATTTTGAGAAAATCTCGATTTTGTGAAAAATGTCACATTTCCCCTACTTCCACCCCAGGGGGGCGTCAATATGTTGTAAGGCACCCCAAGGCAGTGACCTAAGTGGGGGTGAAGTTTGCGGTGCACGGGGGGAAAGTTGAATTTTTGGATGAAAATGCGTATTTTCATACTTTGAAAATTTCAGGCGTGTGTCGGACTTCCAGGCGGGGGCAGCCGCCAGAGGTGTACCGGGGACGCTTCCAGGAGCCTGGGGGAGATTTTCTGGAAGAGTCCTTGACACTTAGAAAAATTTTGAGAAAATCTCGATTTTGTGAAAAATGTCACATTTCCCCTACTTCCACCCCAGGGGGGCGTCAATATGTTGTAAGGCACCCCAAGGCAGTGACCTAAGTGGGGGTGAAGTTTGCGGTGCACGGGGGGAAAGTTGAATTTTTGGATGAAAATGCGTATTTTCATACTTTGAAAATTTCAGGCGTGTGTCGGACTTCCAGGCGGGGGCAGCCGCCAGAGGTGTACCGGGGACGCTTCCAGGAGCCTGGGGAGATTTTCTGGAAGAGTCCTTGACACTTAGAAAAATTTTGAGAAAATCTCGATTTTGTGAAAAATGTCACATTTCCCCTACTTCCACCCCAGGGGGGCGTCAATATGTTGTAAGGCACCCCAAGGCAGTGACCTAAGTGGGGGTGAAGTTTGCGGTGCACGGGGGGAAAGTTGAATTTTTGGATGAAAATGCGTATTTTCATACTTTGAAAATTTCAGGCGTGTGTCGGACTTCCAGGCGGGGGCAGCCGCCAGAGGTGTACCGGGGACGCTTCCAGGAGCCTGGGGGAGATTTTCTGGAAGAGTCCTTGACACTTAGAAAAATTTTGAGAAAATCTCGATTTTGTGAAAAATGTCACATTTCCCCTACTTCCACCCCAGGGGGGCGTCAATATGTTGTAAGGCACCCCAAGGCAGTGACCTAAGTGGGGGTGAAGTTTGCGGTGCACGGGGGGAAAGTTGAATTTTTGGATGAAAATGCGTATTTTCATACTTTGAAAATTTCAGGCGTGTGTCGGACTTCCAGGCGGGGGCAGCCGCCAGAGGTGTACCGGGGACGCTTCCAGGAGCCTGGGGGAGATTTTCTGGAAGAGTCCTTGACACTTAGAAAAATTTTGAGAAAATCTCGATTTTGTGAAAAATGTCACATTTCCCCTACTTCCACCCCAGGGGGGCGTCAATATGTTGTAAGGCACCCCAAGGCAGTGACCTAAGTGGGGGTGAAGTTTGCGGTGCACGGGGGGAAAGTTGAATTTTTGGATGAAAATGCGTATTTTCATACTTTGAAAATTTCAGGCGTGTGTCGGACTTCCAGGCGGGGGCAGCCGCCAGAGGTGTACCGGGGACGCTTCCAGGAGCCTGGGGGAGATTTTCTGGAAGAGTCCTTGACACTTAGAAAAATTTTGAGAAATTTCCGATTTTGTGTAAAAATCACCCATTTCCCCTACTTCCACCCTAAAGGGGCGTCAATATGTCGTAAGGCGCCCCTAGACAGTGACCTAAGTGGGGGTGAAGTTTGGGTCTGCTGGGTGGAAAACTGAAAAAAAGCGATTTTGTGACTTTGAGAACAAACAGAGAGCTCAAAACTTTGAAAAACGTCAGACCGCTGTCAGACTTCCAGGCGGGGGAAAGCTCTGAGGTTGTACCGAGGACACTTCCATGGCCCCCGGATTGATTTTCAAGAAAGAGTCCTTGGGACTTTGAAATTTTCCGGCGAGCTGTTTTTGGCTTCCGGGAGCCGTAGAACTTTGGGAAATCGATTCCGCTCACCGGTTCAGGGTGTTTCGAGCTAGTCCAGGTCCCAGCTACGCCGCCTGGCCTCCAAATTTCGCAAATTCGAAAAAAAAAAAAATAGAACCGGAATGAGGAAATTTCTGGCCGCCGGATCCGCCGCACGGCTCCAGGAGGTCGGACACTTTTTGACTTTGTTCCCTTAAAGTGGGGGTCGGTGTCTCACCATGCAAATACCCAGTTTTGCACACCAGCTGCAGGATATAGGAGAGAGAGGTACCTCTCGGCCCCGACCAAAATCCGTTGTTTTCGTGGTTCCTCGACTCGGGTAGGCGGTTTGGCGAGTACCCCCCTTTTGCATGGAAGTTCGCACTCGCGCCGAGACCAGGCTTCCGCGGCTCCAGGGGGACTTTTGCCGGTTGTCCGTCCCGAGTCCGAGACGCGTTTCCTGGGTCGCCCGAGCCCGAACGGACCCTCCCCACGTGGGTTCCTGTCCTCTGAGGGCGACGGTCGTCAGAAGGGGGGCAGATCCAGAGTCCTCGTCCGCAGGAGGGCTCTGGGAGGGCGGATCGCTCCTTCTGACTTTGTCCCCTCGGAGCGGGCTCGGCGTTTCTCTGTGTCGGATGTCTCCCGCTTCCGCGCCAACGGGGAGACCTATGAGAGAATCGCACCGCGACCCGGCTTCCGTCTCGAGGGCGCCCGGAGCGCGCCGGACACTCGCTTCCAGGACTCCAGGGGCACGTTTCTTCCCCGTCTCCCCCGAGGGGAAGAACGGAGGCAGGGGTTCCACCCGAGCCCCTGCCCTTTCTTCCGATCGATCTGGCTCAGCGCTCCCGGGTGGGGAGGTGGTGCCGCTCGCTCGGCCCGGGCTTTGGAGCCCGCGTCGGTTTACGGCGGGCGGTCTCCTTCCTCTGTTACCCCCCCCCGGGTTTCAGGCACTCGTCCTTGGGCGCGCACGCCGGCGGTCGCCCTCCCGTCTACGGACGGAGGCGGCCGAGCTGTGGGGAGTTTGACCCGAACCGTGGTACGGCAGCGGTCCGACGACCCGCACGGGCGAACGGAGGGGCGCCCACCCACCTCGGCGTGGGGGCCCGCCGTCCGAATCGCTCCCCGCGCGGGGCAGCACAACGATCTTCTCCGAGGGCGGCCCTTTGACTTTCAGATGCGCAGCTCGTCCGCGGAGGCCCGCGCCGCACCCCAGCGTCCGAAGGGCGGCCTCCGCGGTGGGCATCGGCGAGAGCGGCGGCGGTGGGTGGCGCTTCCACGCCACCGCCGAGCTCCGCGTTTTCCAGTCTTTTCCCGAGCCCCTACGATAGTGGGGGGATGACAGACGTGCGGGGAGGCGGGCGAGTGGGTTCTCACCGTGCGGTGTGCCCCGCGGCCGAACGCCGTCGCCTTCCCCTCGTCCGCCGTCCTCCGAGGCGGCTCGGCAGGGAGCGCGAGAGCGAGAGGGAGAGCGAGAGAGAGAGACCAAGCGGACGCCCCGGAGCGAGAAGGGAGGATGGAGAAGGAAAGACGAATCGAAGGGGGGCACGAGTTTGGCGAAGGGAGTACCCGGCGTATTGCCGCACCGGACTTCGTCTGTTCTCAACAGTCGAGACACGGCTTCGGGGGGAGACGCCGCTCGGTCGGTCACCTTTGAGGTTACGGGCAAGAGCCCGGGACAAGGGACTACGCCGGAGGGCGACGCCGACACGGCCAGGCCGACCATGCCCCGCGCTTGACCTCCGGGTCGCTGGGGCTTGTGCCGGAGCCGCGGCGGACCCCGACGGCCAGCCCCCCTCTCCCACTCCTCGCGCCCGTCCGCCGGTGGGTCGAGGACCCCCCGCGGTGGAGGCAGGTCTAAGCCAGACGGCGGCGCCGCACAGGCCCCCCCACGCCCTGGCCCCTCTCCCCAGCAGCGACTCAGTGCGTCGCCCCGGGAGCGGTGGGTCACGAGGCAGGGCGGCCGTGGCGTCCTCCGGAGGCCAGTCACCTCGACCTTCCCGCGCAAGGGGTGGTCTTTCGCGACAGATGCCCTCCGTTCGGGAGGCCGGGTCTAAGCCAGACGGCGGCGCCGCGCAGGCCCCCCACGCCCTGGCCCCTCTCCCCAGCAGCG
>NW_027508106.1:22500-25000 GCF_051348905.1 Ranitomeya variabilis
GGGGAAGATTTCATGAAAGTGTCCTTGGGACTTAGAAATATTTTGAGAAAATCTCGATTTTGTGAAAAATGTCACATTTCCCCTACTTCCACCACAGGGGGGCGTCAATATGTTGTGAGGTACCCCAGGACAGTGACCTAACTGTGGGTAAAGTTTGCGGGGCACGGGCGGAAAGTCGAATTTTGGATGAAAATGCATTATTTTCATACTTTGAAAATTCCAGGCGTGTGTCAGACTTCCAGGCGGGGGCAGCCGCTGGAGGCGTACCGAGGACGCTTCCAGGAGCCTGGGGAAGATTTTCTGAAAGTGTCCTTGGGACTTAGAAATATTTTGAGAAAATCTCGATTTTGTGAAAAAATGTCACATTTCCCCTACTTCCACCCCAGGGGGGCGTCAATATGTTGTGAGGTACCCCAGGACAGTGACCTAACTGTGGGTAAAGTTTGCGGGGCACGGGCGGAAAGTCGAATTTTGGATGAAAATGCATTATTTTCATACTTTGAAAATTTCAGGCGTGTGTCAGACTTCCAGGCGGGGGCAGCCGCCGGAGGCGTACCGAGGACGCTTCCAGGAGCCTGGGGAAGATTTTCTGAAAGTGTCCTTGGGACTTAGAAAAATTTTGAGAAATTTCCGATTTTGTGAAAAATGTCACATTTCCCCTACTTCCACCCCAGGGGGGCGTCAATATGTTGTAAAGCACCCCAGGGCAGTGACCTAAATGAGGGTGAATTTTGCGGTGCACGGGCGGAAAGTCGAATTTTTGGATGAAAATGCGTATTTTCATACTTTGAAAATTTCAGGCGTGTGTCAGACTTCCAGGCGGGGGCAGCCGCCGGAGGCGTACCGGGGACGCTTCCAGGAGCCTGGGGAAGATTTTCTGAAAGTGTCCTTGGGACTTAGAAATATTTTGAGAAAATCTCGATTTTGTGAAAAAATGTCACATTTCCCCTACTTCCACCCCAGGGGGGCGTCAATATGTTGTAAGGCACCCCAAGGCAGTGACCTAAGTGGGGGTGAAGTTTGCGGTGCACGGGGGGAAAGTTGAATTTTTGGATGAAAATGCGTATTTTCATACTTTGAAAATTTCAGGCGTGTGTCGGACTTCCAGGCGGGGGCAGCCGCCAGAGGTGTACCGGGGACGCTTCCAGGAGCCTGGGGGAGATTTTCTGGAAGAGTCCTTGACACTTAGAAAAATTTTGAGAAAATCTCGATTTTGTGAAAAATGTCACATTTCCCCTACTTCCACCCCAGGGGGGCGTCAATATGTTGTAAGGCACCCCAAGGCAGTGACCTAAGTGGGGGTGAAGTTTGCGGTGCACGGGGGGAAAGTTGAATTTTTGGATGAAAATGCGTATTTTCATACTTTGAAAATTTCAGGCGTGTGTCGGACTTCCAGGCGGGGGCAGCCGCCAGAGGTGTACCGGGGACGCTTCCAGGAGCCTGGGGGAGATTTTCTGGAAGAGTCCTTGACACTTAGAAAAATTTTGAGAAAATCTCGATTTTGTGAAAAATGTCACATTTCCCCTACTTCCACCCCAGGGGGGCGTCAATATGTTGTAAGGCACCCCAAGGCAGTGACCTAAGTGGGGGTGAAGTTTGCGGTGCACGGGGGGAAAGTTGAATTTTTGGATGAAAATGCGTATTTTCATACTTTGAAAATTTCAGGCGTGTGTCGGACTTCCAGGCGGGGGCAGCCGCCAGAGGTGTACCGGGGACGCTTCCAGGAGCCTGGGGGAGATTTTCTGGAAGAGTCCTTGACACTTAGAAAAATTTTGAGAAAATCTCGATTTTGTGAAAAATGTCACATTTCCCCTACTTCCACCCCAGGGGGGCGTCAATATGTTGTAAGGCACCCCAAGGCAGTGACCTAAGTGGGGGTGAAGTTTGCGGTGCACGGGGGGAAAGTTGAATTTTTGGATGAAAATGCGTATTTTCATACTTTGAAAATTTCAGGCGTGTGTCGGACTTCCAGGCGGGGGCAGCCGCCAGAGGTGTACCGGGGACGCTTCCAGGAGCCTGGGGGAGATTTTCTGGAAGAGTCCTTGACACTTAGAAAAATTTTGAGAAATTTCCGATTTTGTGTAAAAATCACCCATTTCCCCTACTTCCACCCTAAAGGGGCGTCAATATGTCGTAAGGCGCCCCTAGACAGTGACCTAAGTGGGGGTGAAGTTTGGGTCTGCTGGGTGGAAAACTGAAAAAAAGCGATTTTGTGACTTTGAGAACAAACAGAGAGCTCAAAACTTTGAAAAACGTCAGACCGCTGTCAGACTTCCAGGCGGGGGAAAGCTCTGAGGTTGTACCGAGGACACTTCCATGGCCCCCGGATTGATTTTCAAGAAAGAGTCCTTGGGACTTTGAAATTTTCCGGCGAGCTGTTTTTGGCTTCCGGGAGCCGTAGAACTTTGGGAAATCGATTCCGCTCACCGGTTCAGGGTGTTTCGAGCTAGTCCAGGTCCCAGCTACGCCGCCTGGCCTCCAAATTTCGCAAATTCGAAAA
>NW_027508107.1:0-31783 GCF_051348905.1 Ranitomeya variabilis
AAGAAATAGAAGAGAAAGAAGAGAGAAAGAGGAGAGATAGAGAAAAGAAAGAGAAGAGATATCGAAAAGAAAGAGAAGAAAAAAGAGAGAAAGAGGAGATAGAGAAAAGAAAGAGAAGAGAAAGAAGAGAGAAAGAGGAGAGATAGAGAAAAGAAAGAGAAGAGATAGAGAACAGAAAGAAGAGAGAAAGAGGAGAGATAGAGAAAAGAAAGAGAAGAAAAAGAGAAAAGAAAGAGAAGAGAAAGAAGAGAGAAAGAGGAGAGATAGAGAAAAGAAAGAGAAGAGAAAGAAGAGAGAAAGAGGAGAGATAGAGAAAAGAAAGAGAAGAGATAGAGAAAAGAAAGAGAACAGAAAGAAGAGAGAAAGAGGAGAGATAGAGAAAAGAAAGAGAAGAGATAGAGAAAAGAAAGAGAAGAGAAAGAAGAGAGAAAGAGGAGAGATATAGAAAAGAAAGAGAAGAGAAAGAAGAGAGAAAGAGGAGAGATAGAGAAAAGAAAGAGAAAGAAGAGAGAAAGAGGAGAGATAGAGAAAAGAAAGAGAAGAGATAGAGAAAAGAAAGAGAAGAGAAAGAAGAGAGAAAGAGGAGAGATAGAGAAAAGAAAGAGAAGAGAAAGAAGAGAGAAAGAGGAGAGATAGAGAAAAGAAAGAGAAGAGATAGAGAAAAGAAAGAGAAGAGAAAGAAGAGAGAAAGAGGAGAGATAGAGAAAAGAAAGAGAAGAGATAGAGAAAAGAAAGAGAAGAGAAAGAAGAGAGAAAGAGGAGAGATAGAGAAAAGAAAGAGAACAGAAAGAAGAGAGAAAGAGGAGAGATAGAGAAAAGAAAGAGAAGAGCAAGAAGAGAGAAAGAGAAGAGATAGAGAAAAGAAAGAGAAGAGAAAGAAGAGAGAAAGAGGAGAGATAGAGAAAAGAAAGAGATGAGATAGAGAAAAGAAAGAGAAGAGAAAGAAGAGAGAAAGAGGAGAGATAGAGAAAAGAAAGAGAAGAGATATCGAAAAGAAAGAGAAGAAAAAAGAGAGAAAGAGGAGATAGAGAAAAGAAAGAGAAGAGAAAGAAGAGAGAAAGAGGAGAGATAGAGAAAAGAAAGAGAAGAGATAGAGAAAAGAAAGAGAACAGAAAGAAGAGAGAAAGAGGAGAGATAGAGAAAAGAAAGAGAAGAGATAGAGAAAAGAAAGAGAAGAGAAAGAAGAGAGAAAGAGGAGAGATATAGAAAAGAAAGAGAAGAGAAAGAAGAGAGAAAGAGAAGAGATAGAGAAAAGAAAGAGAAGAGAAAGAAGAGAGAAAGAGGAGAGATAGAGAAAAGAAAGAGATGAGATAGAGAAAGAAAGAGAAGAGAAAGAAGAGAGAAAGAGGAGAGATAGAGAAAAGAAAGAGAAGAGATAGAGAAAAGAAAGAGAAGAGAAAGAAGAGAGAAAGAGGAGAGATAGAGAAAAGAAAGAGAAGAGAAAGAAGAGAGAAAGAGGAGAGATAGAGAAAAGAAAGAGAAGAGATAGAGAAAAGAAAGAGAAGAGAAAGAGAAAAGAAAGAGAAGAGAAAGAAGAGAGAAAGAGGAGAGATAGAGAAAAGAAAGAGAAGAGATAGAGAAAAGAAAGAGAAGAGAAAGAAGAGAAAAAGAGGAGAGATAGAGAAAAGAAAGAGAAGAGATAGAGAAAAGAAAGAGAAGAGAAAGGAGAAAGAGGAGAGATAGAGAAAAGAAAGAGAAGAGATAGAGAAAAGAAAGAGAAGAGAAAGAAGAGAGAAAGAGGAGAGATAGAGAAAAGAAAGAGAAGAGATAGAGAAAAGAAAGAAGAGAGAAAGAGGAGTGATAGAGAAAAGAAAGAGAAGAGAAAGAAGAGAGAAAGAGGAGAGATAGAGAAAAGAAAGAGAAGAGAAAGAAGAGAGAAAGAGGAGAGATAGAGAAAAGAAAGAGAAGAGATAGAGAAAAGAAAGAGAAGAGAAAGAAGAGAGAAAGAGGAGAGATAGAGAAAAGAAAGAGAAGAGATAGAGAAAAGAAAGAGAAGAGAAAGAAGAGAGAAAGAGGAGAGATAGAGAAAAGAAAGAGAAGAGATGGAGAAAAGAAAGAGAGAAAGAGGAGAGATAGAGAAAAGAAAGAGAAGAGAAAGAAGAGAGAAAGAGGAGAGATAGAGAAAAGAAAGAGAAGAGAAAGAAGAGAGAAAGAGGAGAGATAGAGAAAAGAAAGAGAAGAGATAGAGAAAGAAGAGAGAAAGAGGAGAGATAGAGAAAAGAAAGAGAAGAGAAAGAAGAGAGAAAGAGGAGAGATAGAGAAAAGAAAGAGAAGAGAAAGAAGAGAGAAAGAGGAGAGATAGAGAAAAGAAAGAGAAGAGATAGAGAAGAGAAAGAAGAGAGAAAGAGGAGAGATAGAGAAAAGAAAGAGAAGAGATAGAGAAAAGAAAGAGAAGAGATAGAGAAAAGAAAGAGAAGAGAAAGAGAGAAAGAGAAAAGATAGAGAAAAGAAAGAGAAGAGATAGAGAAAAGAAAGAGAAGAGAAAGAGAGAAAGAGAAGAGATAGAGAAAAGAAAGAGAAGAGAAACAAGAGAGAAAGAGGAGAGATAGAGAAAAGAAAGAGAAGAGATAGAGAAAAGAAAGAGAAGAGAAAGAAGAGAGAAAGATGAGAGATAGAGAAGAGAAAGAAGAGAGAAAGAGGAGAGATAGAGAAAAGAAAGAGAAGAGATAGAGAAAAGAAAGAGAAGAGAAAGAAGAGAGAAAGAGGAGAGATAGAGAAAAGAAAGAGAAGAGAAAGAAGAGAGAAAGAGGAGAGATAGAGAAAAGAAGAGAAGACATAGAGAAAAGAAAGAGAAGAGAAAGAAGAGAGAAAGAGGAGAGATAGAGAAAGAAAGAGAAGAGAAAGAAGAGAGAAAGAGGAGAGATAGAGAAAGAAAGAGATGAGATAGAGAAAGAAAGAGAAGAGAAAGAAGAGAGAAAGAGGAGAGATAGAGAAAAGAAAGAGAAGAGAAAGAAGAGAGAAAGAGAAGAGATATAGAAAAGAAAGAGAAGAGATAGAGAAAAGAAAGAGAAGAGAAAGAAGACAGAAAGAGGAGAGATAGAGAAAAGAAAGAGAAGAGAAAGAGAAAAGAAAGAGAAGAGAAAGAAGAGAGAAAGAGGAGAGATAGAGAAAAGAAAGAAGAGAGAAAGAAGAGAGAAGAAGAGAGATAGAGAAAAGAGAAGAGATAGAGAAAAGAAAGAGAAGAGAAAGAAGAGAGAAAGAGGAGAGATAGAGAAAAGAAAGAGAAGAGAAAGAAGAGAGAAAGAGGAGAGATAGAGAAAAGAAAGAGAAGAGATAGAGAAAAGAAAGAGAAGAGAAAGAAGAGAGAAAGAGGAGAGATAGAGAAAAGAAAGAGAAGAGAAAGAAGAGAGAAAGAGGAGAGATAGAGAAAAGAAAGAGAAGAGAAACAAGAGAGAAAGAGGAGAGATAGAGAAAAGAAAGAGAAGAGATAGAGAAAAGAAAGAGAAGAGAAAGAGAGAAAGAGGAGAGATAGAGAAAAGAAAGAGAAAGAAGAGAGAAAGAGGAGAGATAGAGAAAATAAAGAGAAGAGATAGAGAAAAGAAAGAGAAGAGAAAGAAGAGAGAAAGAGGAGAGATAGAGAAAAGAAAGAGAAGAGAAAGAAGAGAGAAAGAGGAGAGATAGAGAAAAGAAAGAGAAGAGATAGAGAAAAGAAAGAGAACAGAAAGAAGAGAGAAAGAGGAGAGATAGAGAAAAGAAAGAGAAGAGATAGAGAAAAGAAAGAGAAGAGAAAGAAGAGAGAAAGAGGAGAGATATAGAAAAGAAAGAGAAGAGAAAGAAGAGAGAAAGAGAAGAGATAGAGAAAAGAAAGAGAAGAGAAAGAAGAGAGAAAGAAGAGAGAAAGAGGAGAGATAGAGAAAAGAAAGAGAAGAGATAGAGAAAAGAAAGAGAAGAGAAAGAAGAGAGAAAGAGAGAGATAGAGAAAAGAAAGAGAAGAGAAAGAAGAGAGAGAGGAGAGATAGAGAAAAGAAAGAGAAGAAAAAGAGAAAAGAAAGAGAAGAGAAAGAGAGAGAAAGAGGAGAGATAGAGAAAAGAAAGAGAAGAGAAAGAAGAGAGAAAGAGGAGAGATAGAGAAAAGAAAGAGAAGAGAAAGAGAAAAGAAAGAGAAGAGAAAGAAGAGAGAAAGAGGAGAGATAGAGAAAAGAAAGAGAAGAGATAGAGAAAAGAAAGAGAAGAGAAAGAAGAGAGAAAGAGGAGAGATAGAGAAAAGAAAGAGAAGAGATAGAGAAAGAAAGAGAAGAGAAAGAAGAGAGAAAGAGGAGAGATAGAGAAAAGAAAGAGAAGAGAAAGAAGAGAGAAAGAGGAGAGATAGAGAAAAGAAAGAGAAGAGATAGAGAAAAGAAAGAGAAGAGAAAGAAGAGAGAAAGAGGAGAGATAGAGAAAAGAAAGAGAAGAGAAAGAAGAGAGAAAGAGAAGAGATAGAGAAAAGAAAGAGAAGAGAAAGAGAAAAGAAAGAGAAGAGAAAGAAGAGAGAAAGAGGAGAGATAGAGAAAAGAAAGAGAAGAGATAGAGAAAAGAAAGAGAAGAGAAAGAAGAGAGAAAGAGGAGAGATAGAGAAAAGAAAGAGAAGAGAAAGAAGAGAGAAAGAGGAGAGATAGAGAAAAGAAAGAGAAGAGATAGAGAAAAGAAAGAGAAGAGAAAGAGAAAAGAAAGAGAAGAGAAAGAAGAGAGAAAGAGGAGAGATAGAGAAAAGAAAGAGAAGAGATAGAGAAAAGAAAGAGAAGAGAAAGAAGAGAGAAAGAGGAGAGATAGAGAAAAGAAAGAGATGAGATAGAGAAAAGAAAGAGAAGAGAAAGAAGAGAGAAAGAGGAGAGATAGAGAAAAGAAAGAGAAGAGAAAGAAGAGAGAAAGAGAAGAGATATAGAAAAGAAAGAGAAGAGATAGAGAAAAGAAAGAGAAGAGAAAGAAGACAGAAAGAGGAGAGATAGAGAAAAGAAAGAGAAGAGAAAGAGAAAAGAAAGAGAAGAGAAAGAAGAGAGAAAGAGGAGAGATAGAGAAAAGAAAGAAGAGAGAAAGAAGAGAGATAGAGAAAAGAAAGAGAAGAGATAGAGAAAAGAAAGAGAAGAGAAAGAAGAGAGAAAGAGGAGAGATAGAGAAAAGAAAGAGAAGAGATAGAGAAAAGAAAGAGAAGAGAAAGAAGAGAGAAAGAGGAGAGATAGAGAAAAGAAAGAGAAGAGATAGAGAAAAGAAAGAGAAGAGAAAGAAGAGAGAGAGGAGAGATAGAGAAAAGAAAGAGAAGAAAAAGAGAAAAGAAAGAGAAGAGAAAGAAGAGAGAAAGAGGAGAGATAGAGAAAAGAAAGAGAAGAGAAAGAAGAGAGAAAGAGGAGAGATAGAGAAAAGAAAGAGAAGAGATAGAGAAAAGAAAGAGAAGAGAAAGAAGAGAGAAAGAGGAGAGATAGAGAAAAGAAAGAGAAGAGATATCGAAAAGAAAGAGAAGAAAAAAGAGAGAAAGAGGAGATAGAGAAAAGAAAGAGAAGAGAAAGAAGAGAGAAAGAGGAGAGAGAGAAAAGAAAGAGAAGAGAAAGAAGAGAGGAAGAGAAGAGATAGAGAAGAGAAAGAAGAGAGAAAGAGGAGAGATAGAGAAAAGAAAGAGAAGAGAAAGAAGAGAGAAAGAGGAGAGATAGAGAAAAGAAAGAGAAGAGAAAGAAGAGAGAAAGAGGAGAGATAGAGAAAAGAAAGAGACGAGATAGAGAAAAGAAAGAGAAGAGAAAGAAGAGAGAAAGAGGAGAGATAGAGAAAAGAAAGAGAAGAGAAAGAAGAGAGAAAGAGGAGAGATAGAGAAAAGAAAGAGAAGAGAAAGAAGAGAGAAAGAGGAGAGATAGAGAAAAGAAAGAGAAGAGAAAGAAGAGAGAAAGAGACGAGATAGAGAAAAGAAAGAGAAGAGAAAGAGAAAAGAAAGAGAAGAGAAAGAAGAGAGAAAGAGAGATAGAGAAAAGAAAGAGAAGAGAAAGAAGAGAGAAAGAGAAGAGATAGAGAAAAGAAATAGAAGAGAAAGAAGAGAGAAAGAGGAGAGATAGAGAAAAGAAAGAGAAGAGATATCGAAAAGAAAGAGAAGAAAAAAGAGAGAAAGAGGAGATAGAGAAAAGAAAGAGAAGAGAAAGAAGAGAGAAAGAGGAGAGATAGAGAAAAGAAAGAGAAGAGATAGAGAAAAGAAAGAGAAGAGAAAGAAGAGAGAAAGAGGAGAGATAGAGAAAAGAAAGAGAAGAGATATCGAAAAGAAAGAGAAGAAAAAAGAGAGAAAGAGGAGATAGAGAAAAGAAAGAGAAGAGAAAGAAGAGAGAAAGAGGAGAGATAGAGAAAAGAAAGAAGAGAAAGAAGAGAGAAAGAGGAGAGATAGAGAAAAGAAATAGAAGAGAAAGAAGAGAGAAAGAGGAGAGATAGAGAAAAGAAAGAAGAGAAAGAAGAGAGAAAGAGGAGAGGTAGAGAAAAGAAATAGAAGAGAAAGAAGAGAGAAAGAGGAGAGATAGAGAAAAGAAAGAAGAGAAAGAAGAGAGAAAGAGGAGAGATAGAGAAAAGAAATAGAAGAGAAAGAAGAGAGAAAGAGGAGAGATAGAGAAAAGAAAGAGAAGAGAAAGAGAAAAGAAAGAGAAGAGAAAGAAGAGAGAAAGAGAGATAGAGAAAAGAAAGAGAAGAGAAAGAAGAGAGAAAGAGAAGAGATAGAGAAAAGAAATAGAAGAGAAAGAAGAGAGAAAGAGGAGATAGAGAAAAGAAAGAGAAGAGATATCGAAAAGAAAGAGAAGAAAAAAGAGAGAAAGAGGAGATAGAGAAAAGAAAGAGAAGAGAAAGAAGAGAGAAAGAGGAGAGATAGAGAAAAGAAAGAGAAGAGATAGAGAAAAGAAAGAGAAGAGAAAGAAGAGAGAAAGAGGAGAGATAGAGAAAAGAAAGAGATGAGATAGAGAAAAGAAAGAGAAGAGAAAGAAGAGAGAAAGAGGAGAGATAGAGAAAAGAAAGAGAAGAGATAGAGAAAAGAAAGAGAAGAGAAAGAAGAAAGAGGAGAGATAGAGAAAAGAAAGAGAAGAGAAAGAAGAGAGAAAGAGGAGAGATAGAGAAAAGAAAGAGAAGAGATAGAGAAAAGAAAGAGAAGAGAAAGAGAAAAGAAAGAGAAGAGAAAGAAGAGAGAAAGAGGAGAGATAGAGAAAAGAAAGAGAAGAGATAGAGAAAAGAAAGAGAAGAGAAAGAAGAGAGAAAGAGGAGAGATAGAGAAAAGAAAGAGAAGAGAAAGAAGAGAGAAAGAGGAGAGATAGAGAAAAGAAAGAGAAGAGATAGAGAAAAGAAAGAGAAGAGAAAGAAGAGAGAGAGGAGAGATAGAGAAAAGAAAGAGAAGAAAAAGAGAAAAGAAAGAGAAGAGAAAGAAGAGAGAAAGAGGAGAGATAGAGAAAAGAAAGAGAAGAGAAAGAAGAGAGAAAGAGGAGAGATAGAGAAAAGAAAGAGAAGAGATAGAGAAAAGAAAGAGAAGAGAAAGAAGAGAGAAAGAGGAGAGATAGAGAAAAGAAAGAGAAGAGAAAGAAGAGAGAAAGAGGAGAGATAGAGAAAAGAAAGAGAAGAGATAGAGAAAAGAAAGAGAAGAGAAAGAAGAGAGAAAGAGGAGAGATAGAGAAAAGAAAGAGAAGAGAAAGAAGAGAGAAAGAGGAGAGATAGAGAAAAGAAAGAGAAGAGAAAGAAGAGAGAAAGAGGAGAGATAGAGAAAAGAAAGAGAAGAGAAAGAAGAGAGAAAGAGGAGAGATAGAGAAAAGAAAGAGAAGAGAAAGAAGAGAGAAAGAGGAGAGATAGAGAAAAGAAAGAGAAGAGAAAGAAGAGAGAAAGAGAAGAGATAGAGAAAAGAAAGAGAAGAGATAGAGAAAAGAAAGAGAAGAGAAAGAAGAGAGAAAGAGGAGAGATAGAGAAAAGAAAGAGAAGAGAAAGAAGAGAGAAAGAGGAGAGATAGAGAAAAGAAAGAGAAGAGATAGAGAAAAGAAAGAGAAGAGAAAGAAGAGAGAAAGAGGAGAGATAGAGAAAAGAAAGAGAAGAGAAAGTAGAGAGAAAGAGGAGAGATAGAGAAAAGAAAGAGAAGAGATAGAGAAAAGAAAGAGAAGAGAAAGAAGAGAGAGAGGAGAGATAGAGAAAAGAAAGAGAAGAGAAAGAAGAGAGAAAGAGGAGAGATAGAGAAAAGAAAGAGAAGAGAAAGAAGAGAGAAAGAGGAGAGATAGAGAAAAGAAAGAGAAGAGATAGAGAAAAGAAAGAGAAGAGAAAGAAGAGAGAAAGAGGAGAGATAGAGAAAAGAAAGAGAAGAGAAAGAAGAGAGAAAGAGGAGAGATAGAGAAAAGAAAGAGAAGAGATAGAGAAAAGAAAGAGAAGAGAAAGAAGAGAGAGAGGAGAGATAGAGAAAAGAAAGAGAAGAAAAAGAGAAAAGAAAGAGAAGAGAAAGAAGAGAGAAAGAGGAGAGATAGAGAAAAGAAAGAGAAGAGAAAGAAGAGAGAAAGAGGAGAGATAGAGAAAAGAAAGAGAAGAGAAAAGAAAGAGAAGAGAAAGAAGAGAGAAAGAGAGATAGAGAAAAGAAAGAGAAGAGAAAGAAGAGAGAAAGAGAAGAGATAGAGAAAAGAAATAGAAGAGAAAGAAGAGAGAAAGAGGAGAGATAGAGAAAAGAAAGAGAAGAGATATCGAAAAGAAAGAGAAGAAAAAAGAGAGAAAGAGGAGATAGAGAAAAGAAAGAGAAGAGAAAGAAGAGAGAAAGAGGAGAGATAGAGAAAAGAAAGAGAAGAGATAGAGAACAGAAAGAAGAGAGAAAGAGGAGAGATAGAGAAAAGAAAGAGAAGAAAAAGAGAAAAGAAAGAGAAGAGAAAGAAGAGAGAAAGAGGAGAGATAGAGAAAAGAAAGAGAAGAGAAAGAAGAGAGAAAGAGGAGAGATAGAGAAAAGAAAGAAGAGATAGAGAAAAGAAAGAGAACAGAAAGAAGAGAGAAAGAGGAGAGATAGAGAAAAGAAAGAGAAGAGAAAAGAAAGAGAAGAGAAAGAAGAGAGAAAGAGAGATAGAGAAAAGAAAGAGAAGAGAAAGAAGAGAGAAAGAGAAGAGATAGAGAAAAGAAATAGAAGAGAAAGAAGAGAGAAAGAGGAGAGATAGAGAAAAGAAAGAGAAGAGAAAGAAGAGAGAAAGAGGAGAGATAGAGAAAAGAAAGAGAAAGAGGAGAGATAGAGAAAAGAAAGAGAAGAGATAGAGAAAAGAAAGAGAACAGAAAGAAGAGAGAAAGAGGAGAGATAGAGAAAAGAAAGAGAAGAGATAGAGAAAAGAAAGAGAAGAGAAAGAAGAGAGAAAGAGGAGAGATAGAGAAAAGAAAGAGAAGAGAAAGAAGAGAGAAAGAGGAGAGATAGAGAAAAGAAAGAGAAGAGATAGAGAAAAGAAAGAGAAGAGAAAGAAGAGAGAAAGAGGAGAGATAGAGAAAAGAAAGAGAAGAGAAAGAAGAGAGAAAGAGGAGAGATAGAGAAAAGAAAGAGAAGAGATAGAGAAAAGAAAGAGAAGAGAAAGAAGAGAGAGAGGAGAGATAGAGAAAAGAAAGAGAAGAAAAAGAGAAAAGAAAGAGAAGAGAAAGAAGAGAGAAAGAGGAAGAGAAAGAAGAGAGAAAGAGGAGAGATAGAGAAAAGAAAGAGAAGAGAAAGAAGAGAGAAAGAGGAGAGATAGAGAAAAGAAAGAGAAGAGAAAGAAGACAGAAAGAGGAGAGATAGAGAAAAGAAAGAGAAGAGATATCGAAAAGAAAGAGAAGAGAAAGAAGAGAGAAAGAGGAGAGATAGAGAAAAGAAAGAGAAGAGAAAGAAGAGAGAAAGAGGAGAGATAGAGAAAAGAAAGAGAAGAGATAGAGAAAAGAAAGAGAAGAGAAAGAAGAGAGAGAGGAGAGATAGAGAAAAGAAAGAGAAGAGAAAGAAGACAGAAAGAGGAGAGATAGAGAAAAGAAAGAGAAGAGATAGAGAAAAGAAAGAGAAGAGATAGAGAAAAGAAAGAGAAGAGAAAGAAGAGAGAAAGAGGAGAGATAGAGAAAAGAAAGAGAAGAGAAAGAAGAGAGAAAGAGGAGAGATAGAGAAAAGAAAGAGAAGAGATAGAGAAAAGAAAGAGAAGAGAAAGAAGAGAGAAAGAGGAGAGATAGAGAAAAGAAAGAGAAGAGAAAGAGAGAGAGAGGAGAGATAGAGAAAAGAAAGAGAAGAGAAAGAAGAGAGAAAGAGGAGAGATAGAGAAAAGAAAGAGAAGAGAAAGAAGAGAGAAAGAGGAGAGATAGAGAAAAGAAAGAGAAGAGAAAGAAGAGAGAAAGAGGAGAGATAGAGAAAAGAAAGAGAAGAGATAGAGAAAAGAAAGAGAAGAGAAAGAAGAAAGAGGAGAGATAGAGAAAAGAAAGAGAAGAGATAGAGAAAAGAAAGAGAAGAGAAAGAAGAGAGAGAGGAGAGATAGAGAAAAGAAAGAGAAGAAAAAGAGAAAAGAAAGAGAAGAGAAAGAAGAGAGAAAGAGGAGAGATAGAGAAAAGAAAGAGAAGAGAAAGAAGAGAGAAAGAGGAGAGATAGAGAAAAGAAAGAGAAGAGATAGAGAAAAGAAAGAGAAGAGAAAGGAGAAAGAGGAGAGATAGAGAAAAGAAAGAGAAGAGATAGAGAAAAGAAAGAGAAGAGAAAGAAGAGAGAAAGAGGAGAGATAGAGAAAAGAAAGAGAAGAGAAAGAAGAGAGAAAGAGGAGAGATAGAGAAGAGAAAGAGGAGAGATAGAGAAAAGAAAGAGAAGAGATAGAGAAAAGAAAGAGAAGAGAAAGAAGAGAGAAAGAGGAGAGATAGAGAAAAGAAAGAGAAGAGAAAGAAGAGAGAAAGAGGAGAGATAGAGAAAAGAAAGAGAAGAGAAAGAAGAGAGAAAGAGGAGAGATAGAGAAAAGAAAGAGAAAGAGGAGAGATAGAGAAAAGAAAGAGAAGAGATAGAGAAAAGAAAGAGAACAGAAAGAAGAGAGAAAGAGGAGAGAGAGAGAAAAGAAAGAGAAGAGATAGAGAAAAGAAAGAGAAGAGAAAGAAGAGAGAAAGAGGAGAGATAGAGAAAAGAAAGAGAAGAGAAAGAAGAGAGAAAGAGGAGAGATAGAGAAAAGAAAGAGAAGAGATAGAGAAAAGAAAGAGAAGAGAAAGAAGAGAGAAAGAGGAGAGATAGAGAAAAGAAAGAGAAGAGAAAGAAGAGAGAAAGAGGAGAGATAGAGAAAAGAAAGAGAAGAGATAGAGAAAAGAAAGAGAAGAGAAAAGAGAGAAAGAGGAGATAGAGAAAAGAAAGAGAAGAGAAAGAAGAGAGAAAGAGGAGAGATAGAGAAAAGAAATAGAAGAGAAAGAAGAGAGAAAGAGGAGATAGAGAAAAGAAAGAGAAGAGATATCGAAAAGAAAGAGAAGAAAAAAGAGAGAAAGAGGAGATAGAGAAAAGAAAGAGAAGAGAAAGAAGAGAGAAAGAGGAGAGATAGAGAAAAGAAAGAGAAGAGATAGAGAAAAGAAAGAGAAGAGAAAGAAGAGAGAAAGAGGAGAGATAGAGAAAAGAAAGAGATGAGATAGAGAAAAGAAAGAGAAGAGAAAGAAGAGAGAAAGAGGAGAGATAGAGAAAAGAAAGAGAAGAGATAGAGAAAAGAAAGAGAAGAGAAAGAAGAGAGAAAGAGGAGAGATAGAGAAAAGAAAGAGAAGAGAAAGAAGAGAGAAAGAGGAGAGATAGAGAAAAGAAAGAGAAGAGATAGAGAAAAGAAAGAGAAGAGAAAGAGAAAAGAAAGAGAAGAGAAAGAAGAGAGAAAGAGGAGAGATAGAGAAAAGAAAGAGAAGAGATAGAGAAAAGAAAGAGAAGAGAAAGAAGAGAGAAAGAGGAGAGATAGAGAAAAGAAAGAGAAGAGATAGAGAAAAGAAAGAGAAGAGAAAGGAGAAAGAGGAGAGATAGAGAAAAGAAAGAGAAGAGATAGAGAAAAGAAAGAGAAGAGAAAGAAGAGAGAAAGAGGAGAGATAGAGAAAAGAAAGAGAAGAGAAAGAAGAGAGAAAGAGAAGAGATAGAGAAAAGAAAGAGAAGAGAAAGAAGAGAGAAAGAGGAGAGATAGAGAAAAGAAAGAGAAGAGAAAGAAGAGAGAAAGAGGAGAGATAGAGAAAAGAAAGAGAAGAGAAAGAAGAGAGAAAGAGGAGAGATAGAGAAAAGAAAGAGAAGAGATAGAGAAAAGAAAGAGAAGAGAAAGAGAAAAGAAAGAGAAGAGAAAGAAGAGAGAAAGAGGAGAGATAGAGAAAAGAAAGAGAAGAGATAGAGAAAAGAAAGAGAAGAGAAAGAAGAGAGAAAGAGGAGAGATAGAGAAAAGAAAGAGAAGAGATAGAGAAAAGAAAGAGAAGAGAAAGGAGAAAGAGGAGAGATAGAGAAAAGAAAGAGAAGAGATAGAGAAAAGAAAGAGAAGAGAAAGAAGAGAGAAAGAGGAGAGATAGAGAAAAGAAAGAGAAGAGAAAGAAGAGAGAAAGAGAAGAGATAGAGAAAAGAAAGAGAAGAGAAAGAAGAGAGAAAGAGGAGAGATAGAGAAAAGAAAGAGAAGAGAAAGAAGAGAGAAAGAGGAGAGATAGAGAAAAGAAAGAGAAGAGAAAGAAGAGAGAGAGGAGAGATAGAGAAAAGAAAGAGAAGAGATAGAGAAAAGAAAGAGAAGAGAAAGAAGAGAGAAAGAGGAGAGATAGAGAAAAGAAAGAGAAGAGATAGAGAAAAGAGAAGAGAAAGAAGAGAGAAAGAGGAGAGATAGAGAAAAGAAAGAGAAGAGAAAGAAGAGAGAAAGAGAAGAGATAGAGAAAAGAAAGAGAAGAGAAAGAAGACAGAAAGAGGAGAGATAGAGAAAAGAAAGAGAAGAGATATCGAAAAGAAAGAGAAGAAAAAAGAGAGAAAGAGGAGATAGAGAAAAGAAAGAGAAGAGAAAGAAGAGAGAAAGAGGAGAGATAGAGAAAAGAAAGAGAAGAGATATCGAAAAGAAAGAGAAGAGAAAGAAGAGAGAAAGAGGAGAGATAGAGAAAAGAAAGAGAAGAGAAAGAAGAGAGAAAGAGGAGAGATAGAGAAAAGAAAGAGAAGAGAAAGAGAAAAGAAAGAGAAGAGAAAGAAGAGAGAAAGAGGAGAGATAGATAAAAGAAAGAGAAGAGAAAGAAGAGAGAAAGAGGAGAGATAGAGAAAAGAAAGAGAAGAGAAAGAAGAGAGAAAGAGGAGAGATAGAGAAAAGAAAGAGAAGAGAAAGAGAAAAGAAAGAGAAGAGAAAGAAGAGAGAAAGAGGAGAGATAGATAAAAGAAAGAGAAGAGAAAGAAGAGAGAAAGAGGAGAGATAGAGAAAAGAAAGAGAAGAGAAAGAAGAGAGAAAGAGAAGAGATAGAGAAAAGAAAGAGAAGAGAAAGAAGACAGAAAGAGGAGAGATAGAGAAAAGAAAGAGAAGAGAAAAGAAAGAGAAGAGAAAGAAGAGAGAAAGAGGAGAGATGGAGAAAAGAAAGAGAAGAGAAAGAAGAGAGAGAGGAGAGATAGAGAAAAGAAAGAGAAGAGAAAGAGAAAAGAAAGAGAAGAGAAAGAAGAGAGAAAGAGGAGAGATAGAGAAAAGAAAGAGAAGAGAAAGAAGAGAGAAAGAGGAGAGATAGAGAAAAGAAAGAAGAGATAGAGAAAAGAAAGAGAACAGAAAGAAGAGAGAAAGAGGAGAGATAGAGAAAAGAAAGAGAAGAGAAAGAAGAGAGAAAGAGGAGAGATAGAGAAAAGAAAGAGAAGAGAAAGAAGAGAGAAAGAGGAGAGATAGAGAAAAGAAAGAGAAGAGAAAGAGAAAAGAAAGAGAAGAGAAAGAAGAGAGAAAGAGAGATAGAGAAAAGAAAGAGAAGAGAAAGAAGAGAGAAAGAGAAGAGATAGAGAAAAGAAATAGGAGAGAAAGAGGAGAGATAGAGAAAAAGAAAGAGAAGAGATATCGAAAAGAAAGAGAAGAAAAAAGAGAGAAAGAGGAGATAGAGAAAAGAAAGAGAAGAGAAAGAAGAGAGAAAGAGGAGAGATATAGAAAGAAAGAGAAGAGAAAGAAGAGAGAAAGAGGAGAGATAGAGAAAAGAAAGAGAAGAGAAAGAAGAGAGAAAGAGGAGAGATAGAGAAAAGAAAGAGAAGAGATAGAGAAAAGAAAGAGAAGAGAAAGAAGAGAGAAAGAGGAGAGATAGAGAAAAGAAAGAGAAGAGAAAGAAGAGAGAAAGAGGAGAGATAGAGAAAAGAAAGAGAAGAGATAGAGAAAAGAAAGAGAAGAGAAAGAAGAGAAAAAGAGGAGAGATAGAGAAAAGAAAGAGAAGAGAAAGAAGAGAGAAAGAGGAGAGATAGAGAAAAGAAAGAGAAGAGATAGAGAAAAGAAAGAGAAGAGAAAGAAGAGAGAGAGGAGAGATAGAGAAAAGAAAGAGAAGAAAAAGAGAAAAGAAAGAAGAGAAAGAAGAGAGAAAGAGGAGAGATAGAGAAAAGAAAGAGAAGAGAAAGAAGAGAGAAAGAGGAGAGATAGAGAAAAGAAAGAGAAGAGAAAAGAAAGAGAAGAGAAAGAAGAGAGAAAGAGAGATAGAGAAAAGAAAGAGAAGAGAAAGAAGAGAGAAAGAGAAGAGATAGAGAAAAGAAATAGAAGAGAAAGAAGAGAGAAAGAGGAGAGATAGAGAAAAGAAAGAGAAGAGATATCGAAAAGAAAGAGAAGAAAAAAGAGAGAAAGAGGAGATAGAGAAAAGAAAGAGAAGAGAAAGAAGAGAGAAAGAGGAGAGATAGAGAAAAGAAAGAGAAGAGATAGAGAACAGAAAGAAGAGAGAAAGAGAAAAGAAAGAGAAGAAAAAGAGAAAAGAAAGAGAAGAGAAAGAAGAGAGAAAGAGGAGAGATAGAGAAAAGAAAGAGAAGAGAAAGAAGAGAGAAAGAGGAGAGATAGAGAAAAGAAAGAGAAGAGATAGAGAAAAGAAAGAGAACAGAAAGAAGAGAGAAAGAGGAGAGATAGAGAAAAGAAAGAGAAGAGATAGAGAAAAGAAAGAGAAGAGAAAGAAGAGAGAAAGAGGAGAGATATAGAAAAGAAAGAGAAGAGAAAGAAGAGAGAAAGAGGAGAGATAGAGAAAAGAAAGAGAAAGAAGAGAGAAAGAGGAGAGATAGAGAAAAGAAAGAGAAGAGATAGAGAAAAGAAAGAGAAGAGAAAGAAGAGAGAAAGAGGAGAGATAGAGAAAAGAAAGAGAAGAGAAAGAAGAGAGAAAGAGGAGAGATAGAGAAAAGAAAGAGAAGAGATAGAGAAAAGAAAGAGAAGAGAAAGAAGAGAGAAAGAGGAGAGATAGAGAAAAGAAAGAGAAGAGATAGAGAAAAGAAAGAGAAGAGAAAGAAGAGAGAAAGAGGAGAGATAGAGAAAAGAAAGAGAACAGAAAGAAGAGAGAAAGAGGAGAGATAGAGAAAAGAAAGAGAAGAGAAAGAAGAGAGAAAGAGAAGAGATAGAGAAAAGAAAGAGAAGAGAAAGAAGAGAGAAAGAGGAGAGATAGAGAAAAGAAAGAGATGAGATAGAGAAAAGAAAGAGAAGAGAAAGAAGAGAGAAAGAGGAGAGATAGAGAAAAGAAAGAGAAGAGATATCGAAAAGAAAGAGAAGAAAAAAGAGAGAAAGAGGAGATAGAGAAAAGAAAGAGAAGAGAAAGAAGAGAGAAAGAGGAGAGATAGAGAAAAGAAAGAGAAGAGATAGAGAAAAGAAAGAGAACAGAAAGAAGAGAGAAAGAGGAGAGATAGAGAAAAGAAAGAGAAGAGATAGAGAAAAGAAAGAGAAGAGAAAGAAGAGAGAAAGAGGAGAGATATAGAAAAGAAAGAGAAGAGAAAGAAGAGAGAAAGAGAAGAGATAGAGAAAAGAAAGAGAAGAGAAAGAAGAGAGAAAGAGGAGAGATAGAGAAAAGAAAGAGATGAGATAGAGAAAAGAAAGAGAAGAGAAAGAAGAGAGAAAGAGGAGAGATAGAGAAAAGAAAGAGAAGAGATAGAGAAAAGAAAGAGAAGAGAAAGAAGAGAGAAAGAGGAGAGATAGAGAAAAGAAAGAGAAGAGAAAGAAGAGAGAAAGAGGAGAGATAGAGAAAAGAAAGAGAAGAGATAGAGAAAAGAAAGAGAAGAGAAAGAGAAAAGAAAGAGAAGAGAAAGAAGAGAGAAAGAGGAGAGATAGAGAAAAGAAAGAGAAGAGATAGAGAAAAGAAAGAGAAGAGAAAGAAGAGAAAAAGAGGAGAGATAGAGAAAAGAAAGAGAAGAGATAGAGAAAAGAAAGAGAAGAGAAAGGAGAAAGAGGAGAGATAGAGAAAAGAAAGAGAAGAGATAGAGAAAAGAAAGAGAAGAGAAAGAAGAGAGAAAGAGGAGAGATAGAGAAAAGAAAGAGAAGAGATAGAGAAAAGAAAGAAGAGAGAAAGAGGAGTGATAGAGAAAAGAAAGAGAAGAGAAAGAAGAGAGAAAGAGGAGAGATAGAGAAAAGAAAGAGAAGAGAAAGAAGAGAGAAAGAGGAGAGATAGAGAAAAGAAAGAGAAGAGATAGAGAAAAGAAAGAGAAGAGAAAGAAGAGAGAAAGAGGAGAGATAGAGAAAAGAAAGAGAAGAGATAGAGAAAAGAAAGAGAAGAGAAAGAAGAGAGAAAGAGGAGAGATAGAGAAAAGAAAGAGAAGAGATGGAGAAAAGAAAGAGAGAAAGAGGAGAGATAGAGAAAAGAAAGAGAAGAGAAAGAAGAGAGAAAGAGGAGAGATAGAGAAAAGAAAGAGAAGAGAAAGAAGAGAGAAAGAGGAGAGATAGAGAAAAGAAAGAGAAGAGATAGAGAAAAGAAAGAGAAGAGAAAGAAGAGAGAAAGAGGAGAGATAGAGAAAAGAAAGAGAAGAGAAAGAAGAGAGAAAGAGGAGAGATAGAGAAAAGAAAGAGAAGAGAAAGAAGAGAGAAAGAGGAGAGATAGAGAAAAGAAAGAGAAGAGATAGAGAAAAGAAAGAGAAGAGAAAGAAGAGAGAAAGAGGAGAGATAGAGAAAAGAAAGAGAAGAGATAGAGAAAAGAAAGAGAAGAGATAGA
This sequence comes from Ranitomeya variabilis, assembly GCF_051348905.1. NCBI lineage: Eukaryota > Metazoa > Chordata > Amphibia > Anura > Dendrobatidae > Ranitomeya > Ranitomeya variabilis. The sequence continues at coordinate 16,987 of NW_027508107.1, forward strand.
GAAAAGAAAGAGAAGAGAAAGAGAGAAAGAGAAAAGATAGAGAAAAGAAAGAGAAGAGATAGAGAAAAGAAAGAGAAGAGAAAGAGAGAAAGAGAAGAGATAGAGAAAAGAAAGAGAAGAGAAACAAGAGAGAAAGAGGAGAGATAGAGAAAAGAAAGAGAAGAGATAGAGAAAAGAAAGAGAAGAGAAAGAAGAGAGAAAGATGAGAGATAGAGAAGAGAAAGAAGAGAGAAAGAGGAGAGATAGAGAAAAGAAAGAGAAGAGATAGAGAAAAGAAAGAGAAGAGAAAGAAGAGAGAAAGAGGAGAGATAGAGAAAAGAAAGAGAAGAGAAAGAAGAGAGAAAGAGGAGAGATAGAGAAAAGAAAGAGAAGACATAGAGAAAAGAAAGAGAAGAGAAAGAAGAGAGAAAGAGGAGAGATAGAGAAAAGAAAGAGAAGAGAAAGAAGAGAGAAAGAGGAGAGATAGAGAAAAGAAAGAGATGAGATAGAGAAAAGAAAGAGAAGAGAAAGAAGAGAGAAAGAGGAGAGATAGAGAAAAGAAAGAGAAGAGAAAGAAGAGAGAAAGAGAAGAGATATAGAAAAGAAAGAGAAGAGATAGAGAAAAGAAAGAGAAGAGAAAGAAGACAGAAAGAGGAGAGATAGAGAAAAGAAAGAGAAGAGAAAGAGAAAAGAAAGAGAAGAGAAAGAAGAGAGAAAGAGGAGAGATAGAGAAAAGAAAGAGAAGAGAAAGAAGAGAGAAAGAGGAGAGATAGAGAAAAGAAAGAGAAGAGATAGAGAAAAGAAAGAGAAGAGAAAGAAGAGAGAAAGAGGAGAGATAGAGAAAAGAAAGAGAAGAGAAAGAAGAGAGAAAGAGGAGAGATAGAGAAAAGAAAGAGAAGAGAAACAAGAGAGAAAGAGGAGAGATAGAGAAAAGAAAGAGAAGAGATAGAGAAAAGAAAGAGAAGAGAAAGAAGAGAGAAAGAGGAGAGATAGAGAAAAGAAAGAGAAAGAAGAGAGAAAGAGGAGAGATAGAGAAAATAAAGAGAAGAGATAGAGAAAAGAAAGAGAAGAGAAAGAAGAGAGAAAGAGGAGAGATAGAGAAAAGAAAGAGAAGAGAAAGAAGAGAGAAAGAGGAGAGATAGAGAAAAGAAAGAGAAGAGATAGAGAAAAGAAAGAGAACAGAAAGAAGAGAGAAAGAGGAGAGATAGAGAAAAGAAAGAGAAGAGATAGAGAAAAGAAAGAGAAGAGAAAGAAGAGAGAAAGAGGAGAGATATAGAAAAGAAAGAGAAGAGAAAGAAGAGAGAAAGAGAAGAGATAGAGAAAAGAAAGAGAAGAGAAAGAAGAGAGAAAGAAGAGAGAAAGAGGAGAGATAGAGAAAAGAAAGAGAAGAGATAGAGAAAAGAAAGAGAAGAGAAAGAAGAGAGAAAGAGGAGAGATAGAGAAAAGAAAGAGAAGAGAAAGAAGAGAGAGAGGAGAGATAGAGAAAAGAAAGAGAAGAAAAAGAGAAAAGAAAGAGAAGAGAAAGAAGAGAGAAAGAGGAGAGATAGAGAAAAGAAAGAGAAGAGAAAGAAGAGAGAAAGAGGAGAGATAGAGAAAAGAAAGAGAAGAGAAAGAGAAAAGAAAGAGAAGAGAAAGAAGAGAGAAAGAGGAGAGATAGAGAAAAGAAAGAGAAGAGATAGAGAAAAGAAAGAGAAGAGAAAGAAGAGAGAAAGAGGAGAGATAGAGAAAAGAAAGAGAAGAGATAGAGAAAAGAAAGAGAAGAGATAGAGAAAAGAAAGAGAAGAGAAAGAAGAGAGAAAGAGGAGAGATAGAGAAAAGAAAGAGAAGAGATAGAGAAAAGAAAGAGAAGAGAAAGAAGAGAGAAAGAGAAGAGATAGAGAAAAGAAAGAGAAGAGAAAGAAGAGAGAGAGGAGAGATAGAGAAAAGAAAGAGAAGAAAAAGAGAAAAGAAAGAGAAGAGAAAGAAGAGAGAAAGAGGAGAGATAGAGAAAAGAAAGAGAAGAGAAAGAAGAGAGAAAGAGGAGAGATAGAGAAAAGAAAGAGAAGAGATAGAGAAAAGAAAGAGAAGAGAAAGGAGAAAGAGGAGAGATAGAGAAAAGAAAGAGAAGAGATAGAGAAAAGAAAGAGAAGAGAAAGAAGAGAGAAAGAGGAGAGATAGAGAAAAGAAAGAGAAGAGAAAGAAGAGAGAAAGAGGAGAGATAGAGAAAAGAAAGAGAAGAGATAGAGAAAAGAAAGAGAAGAGAAAGAAGAGAGAAAGAGGAGAGATAGAGAAAAGAAAGAGAAGAGAAAGAAGAGAGAAAGAGGAGAGATAGAGAAAAGAAAGAGAAGAGAAAGAAGAGAGAAAGAGGAGAGATAGAGAAAAGAAAGAGAAAGAGGAGAGATAGAGAAAAGAAAGAGAAGAGATAGAGAAAAGAAAGAGAACAGAAAGAAGAGAGAAAGAGGAGAGAGAGAGAAAAGAAAGAGAAGAGATAGAGAAAAGAAAGAGAAGAGAAAGAAGAGAGAAAGAGGAGAGATAGAGAAAAGAAAGAGAAGAGAAAGAAGAGAGAAAGAGGAGAGATAGAGAAAAGAAAGAGAAGAGATAGAGAAAAGAAAGAGAAGAGAAAGAAGAGAGAAAGAGGAGAGATAGAGAAAAGAAAGAGAAGAGAAAGAAGAGAGAAAGAGGAGAGATAGAGAAAAGAAAGAGAAGAGATAGAGAAAAGAAAGAGAAGAGAAAAGAGAGAAAGAGGAGATAGAGAAAAGAAAGAGAAGAGAAAGAAGAGAGAAAGAGGAGAGATAGAGAAAAGAAATAGAAGAGAAAGAAGAGAGAAAGAGGAGATAGAGAAAAGAAAGAGAAGAGATATCGAAAAGAAAGAGGAGATAGAGAAAAGAAAGAGAAGAGAAAGAAGAGAGAAAGAGGAGAGATAGAGAAAAGAAAGAGAAGAGATAGAGAAAAGAAAGAGAAGAGAAAGAAGAGAGAAAGAGGAGAGATAGAGAAAAGAAAGAGATGAGATAGAGAAAAGAAAGAGAAGAGAAAGAAGAGAGAAAGAGGAGAGATAGAGAAAAGAAAGAGAAGAGATAGAGAAAAGAAAGAGAAGAGAAAGAAGAGAGAAAGAGGAGAGATAGAGAAAAGAAAGAGAAGAGAAAGAAGAGAGAAAGAGGAGAGATAGAGAAAAGAAAGAGAAGAGATAGAGAAAAGAAAGAGAAGAGAAAGAGAAAAGAAAGAGAAGAGAAAGAAGAGAGAAAGAGGAGAGATAGAGAAAAGAAAGAGAAGAGATAGAGAAAAGAAAGAGAAGAGAAAGAAGAGAGAAAGAGGAGAGATAGAGAAAAGAAAGAGAAGAGATAGAGAAAAGAAAGAGAAGAGAAAGGAGAAAGAGGAGAGATAGAGAAAAGAAAGAGAAGAGATAGAGAAAAGAAAGAGAAGAGAAAGAAGAGAGAAAGAGGAGAGATAGAGAAAAGAAAGAGAAGAGAAAGAAGAGAGAAAGAGAAGAGATAGAGAAAAGAAAGAGAAGAGAAAGAAGAGAGAAAGAGGAGAGATAGAGAAAAGAAAGAGAAGAGAAAGAAGAGAGAAAGAGGAGAGATAGAGAAAAGAAAGAGAAGAGAAAGAAGAGAGAAAGAGGAGAGATAGAGAAAAGAAAGAGAAGAGATAGAGAAAAGAAAGAGAAGAGAAAGAGAAAAGAAAGAGAAGAGAAAGAAGAGAGAAAGAGGAGAGATAGAGAAAAGAAAGAGAAGAGATAGAGAAAAGAAAGAGAAGAGAAAGAAGAGAGAAAGAGGAGAGATAGAGAAAAGAAAGAGAAGAGATAGAGAAAAGAAAGAGAAGAGAAAGGAGAAAGAGGAGAGATAGAGAAAAGAAAGAGAAGAGATAGAGAAAAGAAAGAGAAGAGAAAGAAGAGAGAAAGAGGAGAGATAGAGAAAAGAAAGAGAAGAGAAAGAAGAGAGAAAGAGAAGAGATAGAGAAAAGAAAGAGAAGAGAAAGAAGAGAGAAAGAGGAGAGATAGAGAAAAGAAAGAGAAGAGAAAGAAGAGAGAAAGAGGAGAGATAGAGAAAAGAAAGAGAAGAGAAAGAAGAGAGAGAGGAGAGATAGAGAAAAGAAAGAGAAGAGATAGAGAAAAGAAAGAGAAGAGAAAGAAGAGAGAAAGAGGAGAGATAGAGAAAAGAAAGAGAAGAGATAGAGAAAAGAGAAGAGAAAGAAGAGAGAAAGAGGAGAGATAGAGAAAAGAAAGAGAAGAGAAAGAAGAGAGAAAGAGAAGAGATAGAGAAAAGAAAGAGAAGAGAAAGAAGACAGAAAGAGGAGAGATAGAGAAAAGAAAGAGAAGAGATATCGAAAAGAAAGAGAAGAAAAAAGAGAGAAAGAGGAGATAGAGAAAAGAAAGAGAAGAGAAAGAAGAGAGAAAGAGGAGAGATAGAGAAAAGAAAGAGAAGAGATATCGAAAAGAAAGAGAAGAGAAAGAAGAGAGAAAGAGGAGAGATAGAGAAAAGAAAGAGAAGAGAAAGAAGAGAGAAAGAGGAGAGATAGAGAAAAGAAAGAGAAGAGAAAGAGAAAAGAAAGAGAAGAGAAAGAAGAGAGAAAGAGGAGAGATAGATAAAAGAAAGAGAAGAGAAAGAAGAGAGAAAGAGGAGAGATAGAGAAAAGAAAGAGAAGAGAAAGAAGAGAGAAAGAGGAGAGATAGAGAAAAGAAAGAGAAGAGAAAGAGAAAAGAAAGAGAAGAGAAAGAAGAGAGAAAGAGGAGAGATAGATAAAAGAAAGAGAAGAGAAAGAAGAGAGAAAGAGGAGAGATAGAGAAAAGAAAGAGAAGAGAAAGAAGAGAGAAAGAGAAGAGATAGAGAAAAGAAAGAGAAGAGAAAGAAGACAGAAAGAGGAGAGATAGAGAAAAGAAAGAGAAGAGAAAAGAAAGAGAAGAGAAAGAAGAGAGAAAGAGGAGAGATAGAGAAAAGAAAGAGAAGAGAAAGAAGAGAGAGAGGAGAGATAGAGAAAAGAAAGAGAAGAGAAAGAGAAAAGAAAGAGAAGAGAAAGAAGAGAGAAAGAGGAGAGATAGAGAAAAGAAAGAGAAGAGAAAGAAGAGAGAAAGAGGAGAGATAGAGAAAAGAAAGAAGAGATAGAGAAAAGAAAGAGAACAGAAAGAAGAGAGAAAGAGGAGAGATAGAGAAAAGAAAGAGAAGAGAAAGAAGAGAGAAAGAGGAGAGATAGAGAAAAGAAAGAGAAGAGAAAGAAGAGAGAAAGAGGAGAGATAGAGAAAAGAAAGAGAAGAGAAAGAGAAAAGAAAGAGAAGAGAAAGAAGAGAGAAAGAGAGATAGAGAAAAGAAAGAGAAGAGAAAGAAGAGAGAAAGAGAAGAGATAGAGAAAAGAAATAGGAGAGAAAGAGGAGAGATAGAGAAAAGAAAGAGAAGAGATATCGAAAAGAAAGAGAAGAAAAAAGAGAGAAAGAGGAGATAGAGAAAAGAAAGAGAAGAGAAAGAAGAGAGAAAGAGGAGAGATATAGAAAAGAAAGAGAAGAGAAAGAAGAGAGAAAGAGGAGAGATAGAGAAAAGAAAGAGAAGAGAAAGAAGAGAGAAAGAGGAGAGATAGAGAAAAGAAAGAGAAGAGATAGAGAAAAGAAAGAGAAGAGAAAGAAGAGAGAAAGAGGAGAGATAGAGAAAAGAAAGAGAAGAGAAAGAAGAGAGAAAGAGGAGAGATAGAGAAAAGAAAGAGAAGAGATAGAGAAAAGAAAGAGAAGAGAAAGAAGAGAAAAAGAGGAGAGATAGAGAAAAGAAAGAGAAGAGAAAGAAGAGAGAAAGAGGAGAGATAGAGAAAAGAAAGAGAAGAGATAGAGAAAAGAAAGAGAAGAGAAAGAAGAGAGAGGAGAGATAGAGAAAAGAAAGAGAAGAAAAAGAGAAAAGAAAGAAGAGAAAGAAGAGAGAAAGAGGAGAGATAGAGAAAAGAAAGAGAAGAGAAAGAAGAGAGAAAGAGGAGAGATAGAGAAAAGAAAGAGAAGAGAAAAGAAAGAGAAGAGAAAGAAGAGAGAAAGAGAGATAGAGAAAAGAAAGAGAAGAGAAAGAAGAGAGAAAGAGAAGAGATAGAGAAAAGAAATAGAAGAGAAAGAAGAGAGAAAGAGGAGAGATAGAGAAAAGAAAGAGAAGAGATATCGAAAAGAAAGAGAAGAAAAAAGAGAGAAAGAGGAGATAGAGAAAAGAAAGAGAAGAGAAAGAAGAGAGAAAGAGGAGAGATAGAGAAAAGAAAGAGAAGAGATAGAGAACAGAAAGAAGAGAGAAAGAGAAAAGAAAGAGAAGAAAAAGAGAAAAGAAAGAGAAGAGAAAGAAGAGAGAAAGAGGAGAGATAGAGAAAAGAAAGAGAAGAGAAAGAAGAGAGAAAGAGGAGAGATAGAGAAAAGAAAGAGAAGAGATAGAGAAAAGAAAGAGAACAGAAAGAAGAGAGAAAGAGGAGAGATAGAGAAAAGAAAGAGAAGAGATAGAGAAAAGAAAGAGAAGAGAAAGAAGAGAGAAAGAGGAGAGATATAGAAAAGAAAGAGAAGAGAAAGAAGAGAGAAAGAGGAGAGATAGAGAAAAGAAAGAGAAAGAAGAGAGAAAGAGGAGAGATAGAGAAAAGAAAGAGAAGAGATAGAGAAAAGAAAGAGAAGAGAAAGAAGAGAGAAAGAGGAGAGATAGAGAAAAGAAAGAGAAGAGAAAGAAGAGAGAAAGAGGAGAGATAGAGAAAAGAAAGAGAAGAGATAGAGAAAAGAAAGAGAAGAGAAAGAAGAGAGAAAGAGGAGAGATAGAGAAAAGAAAGAGAAGAGATAGAGAAAAGAAAGAGAAGAGAAAGAAGAGAGAAAGAGGAGAGATAGAGAAAAGAAAGAGAACAGAAAGAAGAGAGAAAGAGGAGAGATAGAGAAAAGAAAGAGAAGAGAAAGAAGAGAGAAAGAGAAGAGATAGAGAAAAGAAAGAGAAGAGAAAGAAGAGAGAAAGAGGAGAGATAGAGAAAAGAAAGAGATGAGATAGAGAAAAGAAAGAGAAGAGAAAGAAGAGAGAAAGAGGAGAGATAGAGAAAAGAAAGAGAAGAGATATCGAAAAGAAAGAGAAGAAAAAAGAGAGAAAGAGGAGATAGAGAAAAGAAAGAGAAGAGAAAGAAGAGAGAAAGAGGAGAGATAGAGAAAAGAAAGAGAAGAGATAGAGAAAAGAAAGAGAACAGAAAGAAGAGAGAAAGAGGAGAGATAGAGAAAAGAAAGAGAAGAGATAGAGAAAAGAAAGAGAAGAGAAAGAAGAGAGAAAGAGGAGAGATATAGAAAAGAAAGAGAAGAGAAAGAAGAGAGAAAGAGAAGAGATAGAGAAAAGAAAGAGAAGAGAAAGAAGAGAGAAAGAGGAGAGATAGAGAAAAGAAAGAGATGAGATAGAGAAAAGAAAGAGAAGAGAAAGAAGAGAGAAAGAGGAGAGATAGAGAAAAGAAAGAGAAGAGATAGAGAAAAGAAAGAGAAGAGAAAGAAGAGAGAAAGAGGAGAGATAGAGAAAAGAAAGAGAAGAGAAAGAAGAGAGAAAGAGGAGAGATAGAGAAAAGAAAGAGAAGAGATAGAGAAAAGAAAGAGAAGAGAAAGAGAAAAGAAAGAGAAGAGAAAGAAGAGAGAAAGAGGAGAGATAGAGAAAAGAAAGAGAAGAGATAGAGAAAAGAAAGAGAAGAGAAAGAAGAGAAAAAGAGGAGAGATAGAGAAAAGAAAGAGAAGAGATAGAGAAAAGAAAGAGAAGAGAAAGGAGAAAGAGGAGAGATAGAGAAAAGAAAGAGAAGAGATAGAGAAAAGAAAGAGAAGAGAAAGAAGAGAGAAAGAGGAGAGATAGAGAAAAGAAAGAGAAGAGAAAGAAGAGAGAAAGAGGAGAGATAGAGAAAAGAAAGAGAAGAGATAGAGAAAAGAAAGAGAAGAGAAAGAAGAGAGAAAGAGGAGAGATAGAGAAAAGAAAGAGAAGAGAAAGAAGAGAGAAAGAGGAGAGATAGAGAAAAGAAAGAGAAGAGAAAGAAGAGAGAAAGAGGAGAGATAGAGAAAAGAAAGAGAAGAGAAAGAAGAGAGAAAGAGGAGAGATAGAGAAAAGAAAGAGAAGAGAAAGAAGAGAGAAAGAGGAGAGATAGAGAAAAGAAAGAGAAGAGAAAGAAGAGAGAAAGAGGAGAGATAGAGAAAAGAAAGAGAAGAGATAGAGAAAAGAAAGAGAAGAGAAAGAAGAAAGAGGAGAGATAGAGAAAAGAAAGAGAAGAGATAGAGAAAAGAAAGAGAAGAGAAAGAAGAGAGAGAGGAGAGATAGAGAAAAGAAAGAGAAGAAAAAGAGAAAAGAAAGAGAAGAGAAAGAAGAGAGAAAGAGGAGAGATAGAGAAAAGAAAGAGAAGAGAAAGAAGAGAGAAAGAGGAGAGATAGAGAAAAGAAAGAGAAGAGATAGAGAAAAGAAAGAGAAGAGAAAGGAGAAAGAGGAGAGATAGAGAAAAGAAAGAGAAGAGAAAGAAGACAGAAAGAGGAGAGATAGAGAAAAGAAAGAGAAGAGATAGAGAAAAGAAAGAGAAGAGATAGAGAAAAGAAAGAGAAGAGAAAGAAGAGAGAAAGAGGAGAGATAGAGAAAAGAAAGAGAAGAGAAAGAAGAGAGAAAGAGGAGAGATAGAGAAAAGAAAGAGAAGAGATAGAGAAAAGAAAGAGAAGAGAAAGAAGAGAGAAAGAGGAGAGATAGAGAAAAGAAAGAGAAGAGAAAGAGAGAAAGAGGAGAGATAGAGAAAAGAAAGAGAAGAGAAAGAAGAGAGAAAGAGGAGAGATAGAGAAAAGAAAGAGAAGAGAAAGAAGAGAGAAAGAGGAGAGATAGAGAAAAGAAAGAGAAGAGAAAGAAGAGAGAAAGAGGAGAGATAGAGAAAAGAAAGAGAAGAGATAGAGAAAAGAAAGAGAAGAGAAAGAAGAAAGAGGAGAGATAGAGAAAAGAAAGAGAAGAGATAGAGAAAAGAAAGAGAAGAGAAAGAAGAGAGAGAGGAGAGATAGAGAAAAGAAAGAGAAGAAAAAGAGAAAAGAAAGAGAAGAGAAAGAAGAGAGAAAGAGGAGAGATAGAGAAAAGAAAGAGAAGAGAAAGAAGAGAGAAAGAGGAGAGATAGAGAAAAGAAAGAGAAGAGATAGAGAAAAGAAAGAGAAGAGAAAGGAGAAAGAGGAGAGATAGAGAAAAGAAAGAGAAGAGATAGAGAAAAGAAAGAGAAGAGAAAGAAGAGAGAAAGAGGAGAGATAGAGAAAAGAAAGAGAAGAGAAAGAAGAGAGAAAGAGGAGAGATAGAGAAGAGAAAGAGGAGAGATAGAGAAAAGAAAGAGAAGAGATAGAGAAAAGAAAGAGAAGAGAAAGAAGAGAGAAAGAGGAGAGATAGAGAAAAGAAAGAGAAGAGAAAGAAGAGAGAAAGAGGAGAGATAGAGAAAAGAAAGAGAAGAGAAAGAAGAGAGAAAGAGGAGAGATAGAGAAAAGAAAGAGAAAGAGGAGAGATAGAGAAAAGAAAGAGAAGAGATAGAGAAAAGAAAGAGAACAGAAAGAAGAGAGAAAGAGGAGAGAGAGAGAAAAGAAAGAGAAGAGATAGAGAAAAGAAAGAGAAGAGAAAGAAGAGAGAAAGAGGAGAGATAGAGAAAAGAAAGAGAAGAGAAAGAAGAGAGAAAGAGGAGAGATAGAGAAAAGAAAGAGAAGAGATAGAGAAAAGAAAGAGAAGAGAAAGAAGAGAGAAAGAGGAGAGATAGAGAAAAGAAAGAGAAGAGAAAGAAGAGAGAAAGAGGAGAGATAGAGAAAAGAAAGAGAAGAGATAGAGAAAAGAAAGAGAAGAGAAAAGAGAGAAAGAGGAGATAGAGAAAAGAAAGAGAAGAGAAAGAAGAGAGAAAGAGGAGAGATAGAGAAAAGAAATAGAAGAGAAAGAAGAGAGAAAGAGGAGATAGAGAAAAGAAAGAGAAGAGATATCGAAAAGAAAGAGAAGAAAAAAGAGAGAAAGAGGAGATAGAGAAAAGAAAGAGAAGAGAAAGAAGAGAGAAAGAGGAGAGATAGAGAAAAGAAAGAGAAGAGATAGAGAAAAGAAAGAGAAGAGAAAGAAGAGAGAAAGAGGAGAGATAGAGAAAAGAAAGAGATGAGATAGAGAAAAGAAAGAGAAGAGAAAGAAGAGAGAAAGAGGAGAGATAGAGAAAAGAAAGAGAAGAGATAGAGAAAAGAAAGAGAAGAGAAAGAAGAGAGAAAGAGGAGAGATAGAGAAAAGAAAGAGAAGAGAAAGAAGAGAGAAAGAGGAGAGATAGAGAAAAGAAAGAGAAGAGATAGAGAAAAGAAAGAGAAGAGAAAGAGAAAAGAAAGAGAAGAGAAAGAAGAGAGAAAGAGGAGAGATAGAGAAAAGAAAGAGAAGAGATAGAGAAAAGAAAGAGAAGAGAAAGAAGAGAGAAAGAGGAGAGATAGAGAAAAGAAAGAGAAGAGATAGAGAAAAGAAAGAGAAGAGAAAGGAGAAAGAGGAGAGATAGAGAAAAGAAAGAGAAGAGATAGAGAAAAGAAAGAGAAGAGAAAGAAGAGAGAAAGAGGAGAGATAGAGAAAAGAAAGAGAAGAGAAAGAAGAGAGAAAGAGAAGAGATAGAGAAAAGAAAGAGAAGAGAAAGAAGAGAGAAAGAGGAAGAGATAGAGAAAAGAAAGAGAAGAGAAAGAAGAGAGAAAGAGGAGAGATAGAGAAAAGAAAGAGAAGAGAAAGAAGAGAGAAAGAGGAGAGATAGAGAAAAGAAAGAGAAGAGATAGAGAAAAGAAAGAGAAGAGAAGAGAAAAGAAAGAGAAGAGAAAGAAGAGAGAAAGAGGAGAGATAGAGAAAAGAAAGAGAAGAGATAGAGAAAAGAAAGAGAAGAGAAAGAAGAGAGAAAGAGGAGAGATAGAGAAAAGAAAGAGAAGAGATAGAGAAAAGAAAGAGAAGAGAAAGGAGAAAGAGGAGAGATAGAGAAAAGAAAGAGAAGAGATAGAGAAAAGAAAGAGAAGAGAAAGAAGAGAGAAAGAGGAGAGATAGAGAAAAGAAAGAGAAGAGAAAGAAGAGAGAAAGAGAAGAGATAGAGAAAAGAAAGAGAAGAGAAAGAAGAGAGAAAGAGGAGAGATAGAGAAAAGAAAGAGAAGAGAAAGAAGAGAGAAAGAGGAGAGATAGAGAAAAGAAAGAGAAGAGAAAGAAGAGAGAAGAGGAGAGATAGAGAAAAGAAAGAGAAGAGATAGAGAAAAGAAAGAGAAGAGAAAGAAGAGAGAAAGAGGAGAGATAGAGAAAAGAAAGAGAAGAGATAGAGAAAAGAGAAGAGAAAGAAGAGAGAAAGAGGAGAGATAGAGAAAAGAAAGAGAAGAGAAAGAAGAGAGAAAGAGAAGAGATAGAGAAAAGAAAGAGAAGAGAAAGAAGACAGAAAGAGGAGAGATAGAGAAAAGAAAGAGAAGAGATATCGAAAAGAAAGAGAAGAAAAGAAGAGAGAAAGAGGAATAGAGAAAAGAAAGAGAAGAGAAAGAAGAGAGAAGAGAGAAGATAGAGAAAAGAAAGAGAAGAGATATCGAAAAGAAAGAGAAGAGAAAGAAGAGAGAAAGAGGAGAGATAGAGAAAAGAAAGAGAAGAGAAAGAAGAGAGAAAGAGGAGAGATAGAGAAAAGAAAGAGAGAAAGAGAAAGAAAGAGAAAGAGAAAGAAGAGAGAAAGAGGAGAGATAGATAAAAGAAAGAGAAGAGAAAGAAGAGAGAAAGAGGAGAGATAGAGAAAAGAAAGAGAAGAGAAAGAGAGAGAAAGAGGAGAGATAGAGAAAAGAAAGAGAAGAGAAAGAGAAAAGAAAAGAGAAGAGAAAGAAGAGAGAAAGAGGAGAGATAGATAAAAGAGAGAAGAGAAAGAAGAGAGAAAGAGGAGAGATAGAGAAAAGAAAGAGAAGAGAAAGAAGAGAGAAAGAGAAGAGATAGAGAAAAGAAAGAGAAGAGAAAGAAGACAGAAAGAGGAGAGATAGAGAAAAGAAAGAGAAGAGAAAAGAAAGAGAAGAGAAAGAAGAGAGAAAGAGGAGAGATGGAGAAAAGAAAGAGAAGAGAAAGAAGAGAGAGAGGAGAGATAGAGAAAAGAAAGAGAAGAGAAAGAGAAAAGAAAGAGAAGAGAAAGAAGAGAGAAAGAGGAGAGATAGAGAAAAGAAAGAGAAGAGAAAGAAGAGAGAAAGAGGAGAGATAGAGAAAAGAAAGAAGAGATAGAGAAAAGAAGAGAACAGAAAGAAGAGAGAAAGAGGAGAGATAGAGAAAAGAAAGAGAAGAGAAAGAAGAGAGAAAGAGGAGAGATAGAGAAAAGAAAGAGAAGAGAAAGAAAGAGAGAAAGAGGAGAGATAGAGAAAAGAAAGAGAAGAGAAAGAGAAAAGAAGAGAAGAGAAGAGAGAGAAAGAGAGATAGAGAAAAGAAAGAGAAGAGAAAGAAGAGAGAAAGAGAAGAGATAGAGAAAAGAAATAGGAGAGAAAGAGGAGAGATAGAGAAAAGAAAGAGAAGAGATATCGAGAAAAGAAAGAGAAGAAAAAGAGAGAAAGAGGAGATAGAGAAAAGAAAGAGAAGAGAAAGAAGAGAGAAAGAGGAGAGATATAGAAAAGAAAGAGAAGAGAAAGAAGAGAGAAAGAGGAGAGATAGAGAAAAGAAGAGAAGAGAAAGAAGAGAGAAAGAGGAGAGATAGAGAAAAGAAAGAGAAGAGATAGAGAAAAGAAAGAGAAGAGAAAGAAGAGAGAAAGAGGAGAGATAGAGAAAAGAAAGAGAAGAGAAAGAAGAGAGAAAGAGGAGAGATAGAGAAAAGAAAGAGAAGAGATAGAGAAAAGAAAGAGAAGAGAAAGAAGAGAAAAAGAGGAGAGATAGAGAAAAGAAAGAGAAGAGAAAGAAGAGAGAAAGAGGAGAGATAGAGAAAAGAAAGAGAAGAGATAGAGAAAAGAAAGAGAAGAGAAAGAAGAGAGAGAGGAGAGATAGAGAAAAGAAAGAGAAGAAAAAGAGAAAAGAAAGAAGAGAAAGAAGAGAGAAAGAGGAGAGATAGAGAAAGAAAGAGAAGAGAAAGAAGAGAGAAGAGGAGAGATAGAGAAAAGAAAGAGAAGAGAAAAGAAAGAGAAGAGAAAGAAGAGAGAAAGAGAGATAGAGAAAAGAAAGAGAAGAGAAAGAAGAGAGAAAGAGAGAGATAGAGAAAAGAAATAGAAGAGAAAGAAGAGAGAGAGATAGAGAAAAGAAAGAGAAGAGATATCGAAAAGAAGAGAAAAAAAGAGAGAGAGAGATAGAGAAAAGAAAGAGAAGAGAAAGAAGAGAGAAAGAGGAGAGATAGAGAAAAGAAAGAGAAGAGATAGAGAACAGAAAGAAGAGAGAAAGAGAAAAGAAAGAGAAGAAAAGAGAAAGAAAGAGAAGAAAGAAGAGAAGAGGAGAGATAGAGAAAAGAAAGAGAAGAGAAAGAAGAGAGAAAGAGGAGAGATAGAGAAAAGAAAGAGAAGAGATAGAGAAAAGGAACAGAAAGAAGAGAGAAAGAGGAGAGATAGAGAAAAGAAAGAGAAGAGATAGAGAAAAGAAAGAGAAGAGAAAGAAGAGAGAAAGAGAGAGATATAGAAAAGAAAGAGAAGAGAAGAAGAGAGAGAAAGAGGAGAGATAGAGAAAAGAAAGAGAAAGAAGAGAGAAAGAGGAGAGATAGAGAAAAGAAAGAGAAGAGATAGAGAAAAGAAAGAGAAGAGAAAGAAGAGAGAAGAGAGAGATAGAGAAAAGAAAGAGAAGAGAAAGAAGAGAGAAAGAGGAGAGATAGAGAAAAGAAAGAGAAGAATAGAGAAAAGAAAGAGAAGAGAAAGAAGAGAGAAAGAGGAGAGATAGAGAAAAGAAAGAGAAGAGATAGAGAAAAGAAAGAGAAGAGAAGAGAGAAAGAGAGAGATAGAGAAAAAGAAAGAGAACAGAAAGAAGAGAGAAAGAGGAGAGATAGAGAAAAAAGAGAAAGAGAAGAAGAGATAGAGAAAAAAAGAGAAGAGAAAGAAGAGAGAAAGAGGAGAGATAGAGAAAAGAAAGAGATGAGATAGAGAAAAGAAAGAGAAGAGAAAGAGAGAGAAAGAGGAGAGATAGAGAAAAGAAAGAGAAGAGATATCGAAAAGAAAGAAGAAGAAAAAGAGAGAAAGAGGAGATAGAGAAAAGAAAGAGAAGAGAAAGAAGAGAGAAAGAGGAGAGATAGAGAAAAGAAAAGAGAAGAGATAGAGAAAAGAAAGAGAACAGAAAGAAGAGAGAAAGAGGAGAGATAGAGAAAAGAAAGAGAAGAGATAGAGAAAAGAAAGAGAAGAGAAAGAAGAGAGAAAGAGGAGAGATATAGAAAAGAAAGAGAAGAGAAAGAAGAGAGAAAGAGAAGAGATAGAGAAAAGAAAGAGAAGAGAAAGAAGAGAGAAAGAGGAGAGATAGAGAAAAGAAAGAGATGAGATAGAGAAAAGAAAGAGAAGAGAAAGAAGAGAGAAAGAGGAGAGATAGAGAAAAGAAAGAGAAGAGATAGAGAAAAGAAAGAGAAGAGAAAGAAGAGAGAAAGAGGAGAGATAGAGAAAAGAAAGAGAAGAGAAAGAAGAGAGAAAGAGGAGAGATAGAGAAAAGAAAGAGAAGAGATAGAGAAAGAAAGAGAAGAGAAAGAGAAAGAAAGAGAAGAGAAAGAAGAGAGAAAGAGGAAAGATAGAGAAAAGAAAGAGAAGAGATAGAGAAAAGAAAGAGAAGAGAAAGAAGAAGAGAAAAGAGGAGAGATAGAGAAAAGAAAGAGAAGAGATAAGAGAAAAGAAAGAGAAGAGAAAGAGAAAGAGGAGAGATAGAGAAAAGAAAGAGAAGAGATAGAGAAAAGAAAGAGAAGAGAAAGAAGAGAGAAAGAGGAGAGATAGAGAAAAGAAAGAGAAGAGATAGAGAAAAGAAAG
>NW_027508109.1:0-2500 GCF_051348905.1 Ranitomeya variabilis
AGTGTTTTCAGCATTTTCAGATTAATTTTCAGGATGTTTTTGGAATGGACCCACTCCAAATCCGCCTTATAAAGAGGTAATAGTCTTAAACTGTGCATGATTCCCATTGATGATGACTTTAAATCAGATTTTTACATTTTACTGGGACCTGGAAATTTGTTTCTATTTTCTGAGATGTTTTCCAGAGGGATAATCACTGATCTTGATCATGGTGCTATAAGAAAAGGTGTTTGATTCTCATCAAAAATCAACGTCTAAGTAGTCGTGGCCGAGTGGTTAAGGCGATGGACTAGAAATCCATTGGGGTTTCCCTGCGCAGGTTCAAATCCTGCCGACTACGAATATGTTCATATAGTTTTTTGACTGATTACCTGAGAAGATAAATTTGCGTGTGTCCTGTTTTATGCCACATGAAGGTGATATGCGAACTTTGGGCAGGGTTTCTAGAACCAGACTGACTTTATTTTTGGATGCATTTTATATACGCCGATCTGACGCTACATCCCACGTGCGTCATGCCACTAATTAAAAGAAGCGCCATGAGTGCCACCAGGTAAGTGGTGCATCTCCCTCTTTTGTCTAGCAGTTACAGACCACTGCTTTGGCAGATGTACTGAGACATGCACTTTTATTCACAGCAACCTTCAATTATCTCTTGGATAAAACTTTTTACCACACAATGAAAATTTTTTAGCCACTTCTGGATGAACAGCTTTCTAACAGTATAAGTTTTGCAGTTATTTTTTTCTTCCCCTTTTTCCAAGTAACAGATCCAACACTCTATTTACTAGCCACTTTTTATCAACATTTAAAACTGTCATTGTTGAGATATCATGGAACTCTTGGCACACTTGTGGAAATAAAGTTTAGGAGATATTAATTTACCTTTGTGTATTAATTGTAGATTTGCACTACAGCTTTAGAGCCTTTTTTCACCATGATTCATGAGTTCATATGTGCTTTTTAGCACAAAAAAACTGCAGCCAGTTATTTTTTGTGTGTGTGGTTCCATGGTGTAATGGTTAGCACTCTGGACTTTGAATCCAGCGATCTCAGTTCAAATCTCAGTGGAACCTGGGCAGCTCTTTGTACATGTGTTTCAGTTTTTGCACTTACACTGAGTTCTCCTGTGCCAAAGGTTTAACATAAAAAGATAAAAAGAGAAAGTTAAAATCAACATGCAAAACAAAGATTTGAATGTTCCAAGCATCCATGGAGTGATCACTTTGAGTTCTATGGCCAAATCTACCTTTAAAGCAGGATTACGGAAACTTTAAATTGACTTTAAGTTACAGCACTCTTACGAACTGTGTCACGCAAAGCAACCATACCCTATGATTTATGTCAATGTTCACATAACACTTTTTCCAGGTGTATGAAACTGACAAGGATTTGAAGTTGAAATGGCTTCAGGAAATGTTGGCGTTTTCTTCCTGAATCATCTTTTCTTGTGTTTTTCAGAATTTCCTACAGCGGTTTGTAAGCATTTTTGGTGGTGTTTCTCTAAAATTATTTTGGGCATCTTTTGAGTCTGTTTTTGTGGCTTTTCTTTGTAGCTCACAAAATGCACCAAAAGTCTCTCAGGAACATTGAAGGAGTTTTCCTAACCTTGCCATTGAATTGTATTATAAGTATGGAGCTCTTCTAAATGAAAAACACCTGAAGAATGATATGCTTATTTTAGTTAACCGCTTGGCATTTTTTGAAACTTGATGTGGTTAAAAGACGTCCCAAAAGCCTGATAATATGAACAGCAAGTCTTTTTTACGTGGAAATTAATTTGTTCAGTGTTTTCAGCATTTTCAGATTAATTTTCAGGATGTTTTTGGAATGGACCCACTCCAAATCCGCCTTATAAAGAGGTAAAAGTCTTAAACTGTGCATGATTCCCATTGATGATGACTTTAAATCAGATTTTTACATTTTACTGGGACCTGGAAATTTGTTTCTATTTTCTGAGATGTTTTCCAGAGGGATAATCACTGATCTTGATCATGGTGCTATAAGAAAAGGTGTTTGATTCTCATCAAAAATCAACGTCTAAGTAGTCGTGGCCGAGTGGTTAAGGTGATGGACTAAAAATCCATTGGGGTTTCCCTGCGCAGGTTCAAATCCTGCCGACTACGAATATGTTCATATAGTTTTTTGACTGATTACCTGAGAAGATAAATTTGCGTGTGTCCTGTTTTATGCCACATGAAGGTGATATGCGAACTTTGGGCAGGGTTTCTAGAACCAGACTGACTTTATTTTTGGATGCTTTTTATATACGCCGATCTGACGCTACATCCCACGTGCGTCATGCCACTAATTAAAAGAAGCGCCATGAGTGCCACCAGGTAAGTGGTGCATCTCCCTCTTTTGTCTAGCAGTTACAGACCACTGCTTTGGCAGATGTACTGAGACATGCACTTTTATTCACAGCAACCTTCAATTATCTCTTGGATAAAACTTTTTACCACACAATGAAAATTTTTTAGCCACTTCTGGATGAACAGCT
>NW_027508109.1:10000-12500 GCF_051348905.1 Ranitomeya variabilis
ATTTGTTCAGTGTTTTCAGCATTTTCAGATTAATTTTCAGGATGTTTTTGGAATGGACCCACTCCAAATCCGCCTTATAAAGAGGTAAAAGTCTTAAACTGTGCATGATTCCCATTGATGATGACTTTAAATCAGATTTTTACATTTTACTGGGACCTGGAAATTTGTTTCTATTTTCTGAGATGTTTTCCAGAGGGATAATCACTGATCTTGATCATGGTGCTATAAGAAAAGGTGTTTGATTCTCATCAAAAATCAACGTCTAAGTAGTCGTGGCCGAGTGGTTAAGGCGATGGACTAGAAATCCATTGGGGTTTCCCTGCGCAGGTTCAAATCCTGCCGACTACGAATATGTTCATATAGTTTTTTGACTGATTACCTGAGAAGATAAATTTGCGTGTGTCCTGTTTTATGCCACATGAAGGTGATATGCGAACTTTGGGCAGGGTTTCTAGAACCAGACTGACTTGATTTTTGGATGCATTTTATATAAGCCGATCTGACGCTACATCCCACGTGCGTCATGCCACTAATTAAAAGAAGCGCCATGAGTGCCACCAGGTAAGTGGTGCATCTCCCTCTTTTGTCTAGCAGTTACAGACCACTGCTTTGGCAGATGTACTGAGACATGCACTTTTATTCACAGCAACCTTGAATTATCTCTTGGATAAAACTTTTTACCACACAATGAAAATTTTTTAGCCACTTCTGGATGAACAGCTTTCTAACAGTATAAGTTTTGCAGTTATTTTTTTCTTACCTTTTTTCCAAGTAACAGATCCAACACTCTATTTACTAGCCACTTTTCATCAACATTTAAAACTGTCATTGTTGAGATATCATGGAACTCTTGGCACACTTATGGAAATAAAGTTTAGGAGATATTAATTTACCTTTGTGTATTAATTGTAGATTTGCACTACAGCTTTAGAGCCTTTTTTCACCATGATTCATGAGTTCATATGTGCTTTTTAGCACAAAAAAACTGCAGCCAGTTATTTTTTGTGCGTGTGGTTCCATGGTGTAATGGTTAGCACTCTGGACTTTGAATCCAGCGATCTGAGTTCAAATCTCAGTGGAACCTGGGCAGCTCTTTGTACATGTGTTTCAGTTTTTGCACTTACACTGAGTTCTCCTGTGCCAAAGGTTTAACATAAAAAGATAAAAAGAGAAAGTTAAAATCAACATGCAAAACAAAGATTTGAATGTTCCAAGCATCCATGGAGTGATCACTTTGAGTTCTATGGCCAAATCTACCTTTAAAGCAGGATTACGGAAACTTTAAATTGACTTTAAGTTACAGCACTCTTACGAACTGTGTCACGCAAAGCAACCATACCCTATGATTTATGTCAATGTTCACATAACACTTTTTCCAGGTGTATGAAACTGACAAGGATTTGAAGTTGAAATGGCTTCAGGAAATGTTGGCGTTTTCTTCCTGAATCATCTTTTCTTGTGTTTTTCAGAATTTCCTACAGCGGTTTGTAAGCATTTTTGGTGGTGTTTCTCTAAAATTATTTTGGGCATCTTTTGAGTCTGTTTTTGTGGCTTTTCTTTGTAGCTCACAAAATGCACCAAAAGTCTCTCAGGAACATTGAAGGAGTTTTCCTAACCTTGCCATTGAATTGTATTATAAGTATGGAGCTCTTCTAAATGAAAAACACCTGAAGAATGATATGCTTATTTTAGTTAACCGCTTGGTCGTGGCCGAGTGGTTAAGGCGATGGACTAGAAATCCATTGGGGTTTCCCCGTGCAGGTTCAAATCCTGCCGACTACGAATATGTTCATATAGTTTTTTGACTGATTACCTGAGAAGATAAATTTGCGTGTGTCCTGTTTTATGCCACATGAAGGTGATATGCGAACTTTGGGCAGGGTTTCTAGAACCAGACTGACTTTATTTTTGGATGCATTTTATATAAGCCGATCTGACGCTACATCCCACGTGCGTCATGCCACTAATTAAAAGAAGCGCCATGAGTGCCACCAGGTAAGTGGTGCATCTCCCTCTTTTGTCTAGCAGTTACAGACCACTGCTTTGGCAGATGTACTGAGACATGCACTTTTATTCACAGCAACCTTCAATTATCTCTTGGATAAAACTTTTTACCACACAATGAAAATTTTTTAGCCACTTCTGGATGAACAGCTTTCTAACAGTATAAGTTTTGCAGTTATTTTTTTCTTCCCCTTTTTCCAAGTAACAGATCCAACACTCTATTTACTAGCCACTTTTCATCAACATTTAAAACTGTCATTGTTGAGATATCATGGAACTCTTGGCACACTTGTGGAAATAAAGTTTAGGAGATATTAATTTACCTTTGTGTATTAATTGTAGATTTGCACTACAGCTTTAGAGCCTTTTTTCACCATGATTCATGAGTTCATATGTGCTTTTTAGCACAAAAAAACTGCAGCCAGTTATTTTTTGTGTGTGTGGTTCCATGGTGTAATGGTTAGCACTCTGGACTTTGAATCCAGCGATCTGAGTT
>NW_027508109.1:32500-47852 GCF_051348905.1 Ranitomeya variabilis
CTGCTTTGGCAGATGTACTGAGACATGCACTTTTATTCACAGCAACCTTCAATTATCTCTTGGATAAAACTTTTTACCACACAATGAAAATTTTTTAGCCACTTCTGGATGAACAGCTTTCTAACAGTATAAGTTTTGCAGTTATTTTTTTCTTACCCTTTTTCCAAGTAACAGATCCAACACTCTATTTACTAGCCACTTTTCATCAACATTTAAAACTGTCATTGTTGAGATATCATGGAACTCTTGGCACACTTGTGGAAATAAAGTTTAGGAGATATTAATTTACCTTTGTGTATTAATTGTAGATTTGCACTACAGCTTTAGAGCCTTTTTTCACCATGATTCATGAGTTCATATGTGCTTTTTAGCACAAAAAAACTGCAGCCAGCTATTTTTTGTGCGTGTGGTTCCATGGTGTAATGGTTAGCACTCTGGACTCTGAATCCAGCGATCTGAGTTCAAATCTCAGTGGAACCTGGGCAGCTCTTTGTACATGTTTTTCAGTTTTTGCACTTACACTGAGTTCTCCTGTGCCACAGGTTTAACATAAAAAGATAAAAAGAGAAAGTTAAAATCAACATGCAAAACAAAGATTTGAATGTTCCAAGCATCCATGGAGTGATCACTTTGAGTTCTATGGCCAAATCTACCTTTAAAGCAGGATTACGGAAACTTAAAATTTACTTTAAGTTACAGCACTCTTACGAACTGTGTCACGCAAAGCAACCATACCCTATGATTTATGTCAATGTTCACATAACACTTTTTCCAGGTGTATGAAACTGACAAGGATTTGAAGTTGAAATGGCTTCAGGAAATGTTGGCGTTTTCTTCCTGAATCATCTTTTCTTGTGTTTTTCAGAATTTCCTACAGCGGTTTGTAAGCATTTTTGGTGGTGTTTCTCTAAAATTATTTTGGGCATCTTTTGAGTCTGTTTTTGTGGCTTTTCTTTGTAGCTCACAAAATGCACCAAAAGTCTCTCAGGAACATTGAAGGAGTTTTCCTAACCTTGCCATTGAATTGTATTATAAGTATGGAGCTCTTCTAAATGAAAAACACCTGAAGAATGATATGCTTATTTTAGTTAACCGCTTCGCATTTTTGGAAACTTGATGTGATTAAAAGACGCCCAAAAGCCTGATAATATGAACAGCAAGTCTTTTTTACGTGGAAATTAATTTGTTCAGTGTTTTCAGCATTTTCAGAGTAATTTTCAGGATGTTTTTGGAATGGACCCAATCCAAATCCGCCTTATAAAGAGGTAAAAGTCTTAAACTGTGCATGATTCCCATTGATGATGACTTTAAATCAGATTTTTACATTTTACTGGGACCTGGAAATTTGTTTCTATTTTCTGAGATGTTTTCCAGAGGGATAATCACTGATCTTGATCATGGTGCTATAAGAAAAGGTGTTTGATTCTCATCAAAAATCAATGTCTAAGTAGTCGTGGCCGAGTGGTTAAGGCGATGGACTAGAAATCCATTGGGGTTTCCCTGCGCAGGTTCAAATCCTGCCGACTATGAATATGTTCATATAGTTTTTTGACTGATTACCTGAGAAGATAAATTTGCGTGTGTCCTGTTTTATGCCACATGAAGGTGATATGCGAACTTTGGGCAGGGTTTCTAGAACCAGACTGACTTTATTTTTGGATGCATTTTATATACGCCGATCTGACGCTACATCCCACGTGCGTCATGCCACTAATTAAAAGAAGCGCCATGAGTGCCACCAGGTAAGTGGTGCATCTCCCTCTTTTGTCTAGCAGTTACAGACCACTGCTTTGGCAGATGTACTGAGACATGCACTTTTATTCACAGCAACCTTCAATTATCTCTTGGATAAAACTTTTTACCACACAATGAAAATTTTTTTGCCACTTCTGGATGAACAGCTTTCTAACAGTATAAGTTTTGCAGTTATTTTTTTCTTACCCTTTTTCCAAGTAACAGATCCAACACTCTATTTACTAGCCACTTTTCATCAACATTTAAAACTGTCATTGTTGAGATATCATGGAACTCTTGGCACACTTGTGGAAATAAAGTTTAGGAGATATTAATTTACCTTTGTGTATTAATTGTAGATTTGCACTACAGCTTTAGAGCCTTTTTTCACCATGATTCATGAGTTCATATGTGCTTTTTAGCACAAAAAAACTGCAGCCAGTTATTTCTTGTGCGTGTGGTTCCATGGTGTAATGGTTAGCACTCTGGACTTTGAATCCAGCGATCTGAGTTCAAATCTCAGTGGAACCTGGGCAGCTCTTTGTACATGTGTTTCAGTTTTTGCACTTACACTGAGTTCTCCTGTGCCAAAGGTTTAACATAAAAAGATAAAAAGAGAAAGTTAAAATCAACATGCAAAACAAAGATTTGAATGTTCCAAGCATCCATGGAGTGATCACTTTGAGTTCTATGGCCAAATCTACCTTTAAAGCAGGATTACGGAAACTTTAAATTGACTTTAAGTTACAGCACTCTTACGAACTGTGTCACGCAAAGCAACCATACCCTATGATTTATGTCAATGTTCACATAACACTTTTTCCAGGTGTATGAAACTGACAAGGATTTGAAGTTGAAATGGCTTCAGGAAATGTTGGCGTTTTCTTCCTGAATCATCTTTTCTTGTGTTTTTCAGAATTTCCTACAGCGGTTTGTAAGCATTTTTGGTGGTGTTTCTCTAAAATTATTTTGGGCATCTTTTGAGTCTGTTTTTGTGGTTTTTCTTTGTAGCTCACAAAATGCACCAAAAGTCTCTCAGGAACATTGAAGGAGTTTTCCTAACCTTGCCATTTTTGCACTTACACTGAGTTCTCCTGTGCCAAAGGTTTAACATAAAAAGATAAAAAGAGAAAGTTAAAATCAACATGCAAAACAAAGATTTGAATGTTCCAAGCATCCATGGAGTGATCACTGTGAGTTCTATGGCCAAATCTACCTTTAAAGCAGGATTACGGAAACTTTAAATTGACTTTAAGTTACAGCACTCTTACGAACTGTGTCACGCAAAGCAACCATACCCTATGATTTATGTCAATGTTCACATAACACTTTTTCCAGGTGTATGAAACTGACAAGGATTTGAAGTTGAAATGGCTTCAGGAAATGTTGGCGTTTTCTTCCTGAATCATCTTTTCTTGTGTTTTTCAGAATTTCCTACAGCGGTTTGTAAGCATTTTTGGTGGTGTTTCTCTAAAATTATTTTGGGCATCTTTTGAGTCTGTTTTTGTGGCTTTTCTTTGTAGCTCACAAAATGCACCAAAAGTCTCTCAGGAACATTGAAGGAGTTTTCCTAACCTTGCCATTGAATTGTATTATAAGTATGGAGCTCTTCTAAATGAAAAACACCTGAAGAATGATATGCTTATTTTAGTTAACCGCTTCGCATTTTTGGAAACTTGATGTGATTAAAAGACGCCCAAAAGCCTGATAATATGAACAGCAAGTCTTTTTTACGTGGAAATTAATTTGTTCAGTGTTTTCAGCATTTTCAGATTAATTTTCAGGATGTTTTTGGAATGGACCCACTCCAAATCCGCCTTATAAAGAGGTAAAAGTCTTAAACTGTGCATGATTCCCATTGATGATGACTTTAAATCAGATTTTTACATTTTACTGGGACCTGGAAATTTGTTTCTATTTTCTGAGATGTTTTCCAGAGGGATAATCACTGATCTTGATCATGGTGCTATAAGAAAAGGTGTTTGATTCTCATAAAAAATCAATGTCTAAGTAGTCGTGGCCGAGTGGTTAAGGCGATGGACTAGAAATCCATTAGGGTTTCCCTGCGCAGGTTCAAATCCTGCCGACTATGAATATGTTCATATAGTTTTTTGACTGATTACCTGAGAAGATAAATTTGCGTGTGTCCTGTTTTATGCCACATGAAGGTGATATGCGAACTTTGGGCAGGGTTTCTAGAACCAGACTGACTTTATTTTTGGATGCATTTTATATACGCCGATCTGACGCTACATCCCACGTGCGTCATGCCACTAATTAAAAGAAGCGCCATGAGTGCCACCAGGTAAGTGGTGCATCTCCCTCTTTTGTCTAGCAGTTACAGACCACTGCTTTGGCAGATGTACTGAGACATGCACTTTTATTCACAGCAACCTTCAATTATCTCTTGGATAAAACTTTTTACCACACAATGAAAATTTTTTAGCCACTTCTGGATGAACAGCTTTCTAACAGTATAAGTTTTGCAGTTATTTTTTTCTTACCCTTTTTCCAAGTAACAGATCCAACACTCTATTTACTAGCCACTTTTCATCAACATTTAACCCTGCTGTTCTGTTCGGGTCATAGTGACCCGAACAGACTTTTTGCGGCCCTGTAGATTTTTTTCTGTAAGTCTCTAAAACTTGAGACTCCTTGACTTTTCCTCATTTGGGGGGACCTACATATGAGTATATATATATATTTTTTTTTTCGTTTACTTTTTGCTACACGAAAAAAGTTACACTAGTTCTGTTCGGGTCATAGTGACCCGGCATCGTTTTTTACAGCTGTGAGGCCATATTTTCAGTGAAATAAAGGACTTATAACCTCAGTTGGGTCTATTTATTGCATCTACTATTGTATATCAATTGATTTTTTTCCTAAATTATTTCAATGGGGTCGTACGCGCGCTCTACCGGGGGTATGCATTGAGATCTGCGCACCATAAAAATGGCTTTATATTGATTATTTTTGGTGCGCAGTCTATTCTAAAATGTAGAGTGCATCCGGAGAGATCACTAGGTGTGCACTACACGTGTATATTTTGCGCAGAACGGACTGCTCAGAACGCGCTGTCTAAGACGGTTTTTGTTTGTAAATCTGAGCTGTAAAGTCTTGCAAATAATTTTTTTGGCTAAGTAAGTCTGTCTTCCTGGCTTATCTGCTTGTTTTCAGAAGTTTTCAAAATGTTTGATTTGATTGTTTTGATTTTTTTTTTTTTTTACAAAAATGTGTATTTTTCTATTTTCGTTTTGCTCATTGATCTGTTTTTTCAGAATAAAAACAAAAAAAAAAAGATTTCTGTTTCATTTTTCTTTTTTTTACTACCAAACATGTTCACAAACAGTCTAGTAAGCAAAAAGTTATAAAAAAAAATGAGTTAGAGTGTCTAAAATCAAGGTTTAATAAGCCGGGTCATAGTGACCCGAACAGAACTAGTGTATAGTAAATGCGAACAGAACAGCAGGGTTAAAACTGTCATTGTTGAGATATCATGGAACTCTTGGCACACTTGTGGAAATAAAGTTTAGGAGATATTAATTTACCTTTGTGTATTAATTGTAGATTTGCACTACAGCTTTAGAGCCTTTTTTCACCATGATTCATGAGTTCATATGTGCTTTTTAGCACAAAAAAACTGCAGCCAGTTATTTTTTGTGCGTGTGGTTCCATGGTGTAATGGTTAGCACTCTGGACTTTGAATCCAGCGATCTGAGTTCAAATCTCAGTGGAACCTGGGCAGCTCTTTGTACATGTGTTTCAGTTTTTGCACTTACACTGAGTTCTCCTGTGCCAAAGGTTTAACATAAAAAGATAAAAAGAGAAAGTTAAAATCAACATGCAAAACAAAGATTTGAATGTTCCAAGCATCCATGGAGTGATCACTTTGAGTTCTATGGCCAAATCT
This sequence comes from Ranitomeya variabilis, assembly GCF_051348905.1. Lineage (NCBI taxonomy): Eukaryota > Metazoa > Chordata > Amphibia > Anura > Dendrobatidae > Ranitomeya > Ranitomeya variabilis. Next base: position 38,145 of record NW_027508109.1, read on the forward strand.
ACCTTTAAAGCAGGATTACGGAAACTTAAAATTTACTTTAAGTTACAGCACTCTTACGAACTGTGTCACGCAAAGCAACCATACCCTATGATTTATGTCAATGTTCACATAACACTTTTTCCAGGTGAATGAAACTGACAAGGATTTGAAGTTGAAATGGCTTCAGGAAATGTTGGCGTTTTCTTCCTGAATCATCTTTTCTTGTGTTTTTCAGAATTTCCTACAGCGGTTTGTAAGCATTTTTGGTGGTGTTTCTCTAAAATTATTTTGGGCATCTTTTGAGTCTGTTTTTGTGGCTTTTCTTTGTAGCTCACAAAATGCACCAAAAGTCTCTCAGGAACATTGAAGGAGTTTTCCTAACCTTGCCATTGAATTGTATTATAAGTATGGAGCTCTTCTAAATGAAAAACACCTGAAGAATGATATGCTTATTTTAGTTAACCGCTTCGCATTTTTGGAAACTTGATGTGATTAAAAGACGCCCAAAAGCCTGATAATATGAACAGCAAGTCTTTTTTACGTGGAAATTAATTTGTTCAGTGTTTTCAGCATTTTCAGATTAATTTTCAGGATGTTTTTGGAATGGACCCACTCCAAATCCGCCTTATAAAGAGGTAAAAGTCTTAAACTGTGCATGATTCCCATTGATGATGACTTTAAATCAGATTTTTACATTTTACTGGGACCTGGAAATTTGTTTCTATTTTCTGAGATGTTTTCCAGAGGGATAATCACTGATCTTGATCATGGTGCTATAAGAAAAGGTGTTTGATTCTCATCAAAAATCAATGTCTAAGTAGTCGTGGCCGAGTGGTTAAGGCGATGGACTAGAAATCCATTGGGGTTTCCCTGCGCAGGTTCAAATCCTGCCGACTATGAATATGTTCATATAGTTTTTTGACTGATTACCTGAGAAGATAAATTTGCGTGTGTCCTGTTTTATGCCACATGAAGGTGATATGCGAACTTTGGGCAGGGTTTCTAGAACCAGACTGACTTTATTTTTGGATGCATTTTATATACGCCGATCTGACGCTACATCCCACGTGCGTCATGCCACTAATTAAAAGAAGCGCCATGAGTGCCACCAGGTAAGTGGTGCATCTCCCTCTTTTGTCTAGCAGTTACAGACCACTGCTTTGGCAGATGTACTGAGACATGCACTTTTATTCACAGCAACCTTCAATTATCTCTTGGATAAAACTTTTTACCACACAATGAAAATTTTTTAGCCACTTCTGGATGAACAGCTTTCTAACAGTATAAGTTTTGCAGTTATTTTTTTCTTACCCTTTTTCCAAGTAACAGATCCAACACTCTATTTACTAGCCACTTTTCATCAACATTTAAAACTGTCATTGTTGAGATATCATGGAACTCTTGGCACACTTGTGGAAATAAAGTTTAGGAGATATTAATTTACCTTTGTGTATTAATTGTAGATTTGCACTACAGCTTTAGAGCCTTTTTTCACCATGATTCATGAGTTCATATGTGCTTTTTAGCACAAAAAAACTGCAGCCAGTTATTTTTTGTGCGTGTGGTTCCATGGTGTAATGGTTAGCACTCTGGACTTTGAATCCAGCGATCTGAGTTCAAATCTCAGTGGAACCTGGGCAGCTCTTTGTACATGTGTTTCAGTTTTTGCACTTACACTGAGTTCTCCTGTGCCAAAGGTTTAACATAAAAAGATAAAAAGAGAAAGTTAAAATCAACATGCAAAACAAAGATTTGAATGTTCCAAGCATCCATGGAGTGATCACTTTGAGTTCTATGGCCAAATCTACCTTTAAAGCAGGATTACGGAAACTTTAAATTGACTTTAAGTTACAGCACTCTTACGAACTGTGTCACGCAAAGCAACCATACCCTATGATTTATGTCAATGTTCACATAACACTTTTTCCAGGTGTATGAAACTGACAAGGATTTGAAGTTGAAATGGCTTCAGGAAATGTTGGCGTTTTCTTCCTGAATCATCTTTTCTTGTGTTTTTCAGAATTTCCTACAGCGGTTTGTAAGCATTTTTGGTGGTGTTTCTCTAAAATTATTTTGGGCATCTTTTGAGTCTGTTTTTGTGGTTTTTCTTTGTAGCTCACAAAATGCACCAAAAGTCTCTCAGGAACATTGAAGGAGTTTTCCTAACCTTGCCATTTTTGCACTTACACTGAGTTCTCCTGTGCCAAAGGTTTAACATAAAAAGATAAAAAGAGAAAGTTAAAATCAACATGCAAAACAAAGATTTGAATGTTCCAAGCATCCATGGAGTGATCACTGTGAGTTCTATGGCCAAATCTACCTTTAAAGCAGGATTACGGAAACTTTAAATTGACTTTAAGTTACAGCACTCTTACGAACTGTGTCACGCAAAGCAACCATACCCTATGATTTATGTCAATGTTCACATAACACTTTTTCCAGGTGTATGAAACTGACAAGGATTTGAAGTTGAAATGGCTTCAGGAAATGTTGGCGTTTTCTTCCTGAATCATCTTTTCTTGTGTTTTTCAGAATTTCCTACAGCGGTTTGTAAGCATTTTTGGTGGTGTTTCTCTAAAATTATTTTGGGCATCTTTTGAGTCTGTTTTTGTGGCTTTTCTTTGTAGCTCACAAAATGCACCAAAAGTCTCTCAGGAACATTGAAGGAGTTTTCCTAACCTTGCCATTGAATTGTATTATAAGTATGGAGCTCTTCTAAATGAAAAACACCTGAAGAATGATATGCTTATTGTAGTTAACCGCTTGGCATTTTTTGAAACTTGATGTGGTTAAAAGACGCCCAAAAGCCTGATAATATGAACAGCAAGTCTTTTTTACGTGGAAATTAATTTGTTCAGTGTTTTCAGCATTTTCAGATTAATTTTCAGGATGTTTTTGGAATGGACCCACTCCAAATCCGCCTTATAAAGAGGTAAAAGTCTTAAACTGTGCATGATTCCCATTGATGATGACTTTAAATCAGATTTTTACATTTTACTGGGACCTGGAAATTTGTTTCTATTTTCTGAGATGTTTTCCAGAGGGATAATCACTGATCTTGATCATGGTGCTATAAGAAAAGGTGTTTGATTCTCATCAAAAATCAATGTCTAAGTAGTCGTGGCCGAGTGGTTAAGGCGATGGACTAGAAATCCATTGGGGTTTCCCTGCGCAGGTTCAAATCCTGCCGACTATGAATATGTTCATATAGTTTTTTGACTGATTACCTGAGAAGATAAATTTGCGTGTGTCCTGTTTTATGCCACATGAAGGTGATATGCGAACTTTGGGCAGGGTTTCTAGAACCAGACTGACTTTATTTTTGGATGCATTTTATATACGCCGATCTGACGCTACATCCCACGTGCGTCATGCCACTAATTAAAAGAAGCGCCATGAGTGCCACCAGGTAAGTGGTGCATCTCCCTCTTTTGTCTAGCAGTTACAGACCACTGCTTTGGCAGATGTACTGAGACATGCACTTTTATTCACAGCAACCTTCAATTATCTCTTGGATAAAACTTTTTACCACACAATGAAAATTTTTTAGCCACTTCTGGATGAACAGCTTTCTAACAGTATAAGTTTTGCAGTTATTTTTTTCTTACCTTTTTTCCAAGTAACAGATCCAACACTCTATTTACTAGCCACTTTTCATCAACATTTAAAACTGTCATTGTTGAGATATCATGGAACTCTTGGCACACTTGTGGAAATAAAGTTTAGGAGATATTAATTTACCTTTGTGTATTAATTGTAGATTTGCACTACAGCTTTAGAGCCTTTTTTCACCATGATTCATGAGTTCATATGTGCTTTTTAGCACAAAAAAACTGCAGCCAGTTATTTTTTGTGCGTGTGGTTCCATGGTGTAATGGTTAGCACTCTGGACTTTGAATCCAGCGATCTGAGTTCAAATCTCAGTGGAACCTGGGCAGCTCTTTGTACATGTGTTTCAGTTTTTGCACTTACACTGAGTTCTCCTGTGCCAAAGGTTTAACATAAAAAGATAAGATAAAAAGAGAAAGTTAAAATCAACATGCAAAACAAAGATTTGAATGTTCCAAGCATCCATGGAGTGATCACTTTGAGTTCTATGGCCAAATCTACCTTTAAAGCAGGATTACGGAAACTTAAAATTTACTTTAAGTTACAGCACTCTTACGAACTGTGTCACGCAAAGCAACCATACCCTATGATTTATGTCAATGTTCACATAACACTTTTTCCAGGTGAATGAAACTGACAAGGATTTGAAGTTGAAATGGCTTCAGGAAATGTTGGCGTTTTCTTCCTGAATCATCTTTTCTTGTGTTTTTCAGAATTTCCTACAGCGGTTTGTAAGCATTTTTGGTGGTGTTTCTCTAAAATTATTTTGGGCATCTTTTGAGTCTGTTTTTGTGGCTTTTCTTTGTAGCTCACAAAATGCACCAAAAGTCTCTCAGGAACATTGAAGGAGTTTTCCTAACCTTGCCATTGAATTGTATTATAAGTATGGAGCTCTTCTAAATGAAAAACACCTGAAGAATGATATGCTTATTTTAGTTAACCGCTTCGCATTTTTGGAAACTTGATGTGATTAAAAGACGCCCAAAAGCCTGATAATATGAACAGCAAGTCTTTTTTACGTGGAAATTAATTTGTTCAGTGTTTTCAGCATTTTCAGATTAATTTTCAGGATGTTTTTGGAATGGACCCACTCCAAATCCGCCTTATAAAGAGGTAAAAGTCTTAAACTGTGCATGATTCCCATTGATGATGACTTTAAATCAGATTTTTACATTTTACTGGGACCTGGAAATTTGTTTCTATTTTCTGAGATGTTTTCCAGAGGGATAATCACTGATCTTGATCATGGTGCTATAAGAAAAGGTGTTTGATTCTCATCAAAAATCAATGTCTAAGTAGTCGTGGCCGAGTGGTTAAGGCGATGGACTAGAAATCCATTGGGGTTTCCCTGCGCAGGTTCAAATCCTGCCGACTATGAATATGTTCATATAGTTTTTTGACTGATTACCTGAGAAGATAAATTTGCGTGTGTCCTGTTTTATGCCACATGAAGGTGATATGCGAACTTTGGGCAGGGTTTCTAGAACCAGACTGACTTTATTTTTGGATGCATTTTATATACGCCGATCTGACGCTACATCCCACGTGCGTCATGCCACTAATTAAAAGAAGCGCCATGAGTGCCACCAGGTAAGTGGTGCATCTCCCTCTTTTGTCTAGCAGTTACAGACCACTGCTTTGGCAGATGTACTGAGACATGCACTTTTATTCACAGCAACCTTCAATTATCTCTTGGATAAAACTTTTTACCACACAATGAAAATTTTTTAGCCACTTCTGGATGAACAGCTTTCTAACAGTATAAGTTTTGCAGTTATTTTTTTCTTACCCTTTTTCCAAGTAACAGATCCAACACTCTATTTACTAGCCACTTTTCATCAACATTTAAAACTGTCATTGTTGAGATATCATGGAACTCTTGGCACACTTGTGGAAATAAAGTTTAGGAGATATTAATTTACCTTTGTGTATTAATTGTAGATTTGCACTACAGCTTTAGAGCCTTTTTTCACCATGATTCATGAGTTCATATGTGCTTTTTAGCACAAAAAAACTGCAGCCAGTTATTTTTTGTGCGTGTGGTTCCATGGTGTAATGGTTAGCACTCTGGACTTTGAATCCAGCGATCTGAGTTCAAATCTCAGTGGAACCTGGGCAGCTCTTTGTACATGTGTTTCAGTTTTTGCACTTACACTGAGTTCTCCTGTGCCAAAGGTTTAACATAAAAAGATAAAAAGAGAAAGTTAAAATCAACATGCAAAACAAAGATTTGAATGTTCCAAGCATCCATGGAGTGATCACTTTGAGTTCTATGGCCAAATCTACCTTTAAAGCAGGATTACGGAAACTTTAAATTGACTTTAAGTTACAGCACTCTTACGAACTGTGTCACGCAAAGCAACCATACCCTATGATTTATGTCAATGTTCACATAACACTTTTTCCAGGTGTATGAAACTGACAAGGATTTGAAGTTGAAATGGCTTCAGGAAATGTTGGCGTTTTCTTCCTGAATCATCTTTTCTTGTGTTTTTCAGAATTTCCTACAGCAGTTTGTAAGCATTTTTGGTGGTGTTTCTCTAAAATTATTTTGGGCATCTTTTGAGTCTGTTTTTGTGGTTTTTCTTTGTAGCTCACAAAATGCACCAAAAGTCTCTCAGGAACATTGAAGGAGTTTTCCTAACCTTGCCATTTTTGCACTTACACTGAGTTCTCCTGTGCCAAAGGTTTAACATAAAAAGATAAAAAGAGAAAGTTAAAATCAACATGCAAAACAAAGATTTGAATGTTCCAAGCATCCATGGAGTGATCACTGTGAGTTCTATGGCCAAATCTACCTTTAAAGCAGGATTACGGAAACTTTAAATTGACTTTAAGTTACAGCACTCTTACGAACTGTGTCACGCAAAGCAACCATACCCTATGATTTATGTCAATGTTCACATAACACTTTTTCCAGGTGTATGAAACTGACAAGGATTTGAAGTTGAAATGGCTTCAGGAAATGTTGGCGTTTTCTTCCTGAATCATCTTTTCTTGTGTTTTTCAGAATTTCCTACAGCGGTTTGTAAGCATTTTTGGTGGTGTTTCTCTAAAATTATTTTGGGCATCTTTTGAGTCTGTTTTTGTGGCTTTTCTTTGTAGCTCACAAAATGCACCAAAAGTCTCTCAGGAACATTGAAGGAGTTTTCCTAACCTTGCCATTGAATTGTATTATAAGTATGGAGCTCTTCTAAATGAAAAACACCTGAAGAATGATATGCTTATTTTAGTTAACCGCTTCGCATTTTTGGAAACTTGATGTGATTAAAAGACGCCCAAAAGCCTGATAATATGAACAGCAAGTCTTTTTTACGTGGAAATTAATTTGTTCAGTGTTTTCAGCATTTTCAGATTAATTTTCAGGATGTTTTTGGAATGGACCCACTCCAAATCCGCCTTATAAAGAGGTAAAAGTCTTAAACTGTGCATGATTCCCATTGATGATGACTTTAAATCAGATTTTTACATTTTACTGGGACCTGGAAATTTGTTTCTATTTTCTGAGATGTTTTCCAGAGGGATAATCACTGATCTTGATCATGGTGCTATAAGAAAAGGTGTTTGATTCTCATCAAAAATCAATGTCTAAGTAGTCGTGGCCGAGTGGTTAAGGCGATGGACTAGAAATCCATTGGGGTTTCCCTGCGCAGGTTCAAATCCTGCCGACTATGAATATGTTCATATAGTTTTTTGACTGATTACCTGAGAAGATAAATTTGCGTGTGTCCTGTTTTATGCCACATGAAGGTGATATGCGAACTTTGGGCAGGGTTTCTAGAACCAGACTGACTTTATTTTTGGATGCATTTTATATACGCCGATCTGACGCTACATCCCACGTGCGTCATGCCACTAATTAAAAGAAGCGCCATGAGTGCCACCAGGTAAGTGGTGCATCTCCCTCTTTTGTCTAGCAGTTACAGACCACTGCTTTGGCAGATGTACTGAGACATGCACTTTTATTCACAGCAACCTTCAATTATCTCTTGGATAAAACTTTTTACCACACAATGAAAATTTTTTAGCCACTTCTGGATGAACAGCTTTCTAACAGTATAAGTTTTGCAGTTATTTTTTTCTTACCCTTTTTCCAAGTAACAGATCCAACACTCTATTTACTAGCCACTTTTCATCAACATTTAAAACTGTCATTGTTGAGATATCATGGAACTCTTGGCACACTTGTGGAAATAAAGTTTAGGAGATATTAATTTACCTTTGTGTATTAATTGTAGATTTGCACTACAGCTTTAGAGCCTTTTTTCACCATGATTCATGAGTTCATATGTGCTTTTTAGCACAAAAAAACTGCAGCCAGTTATTTTTTGTGCGTGTGGTTCCATGGTGTAATGGTTAGCACTCTGGACTTTGAATCCAGCGATCTGAGTTCAAATCTCAGTGGAACCTGGGCAGCTCTTTGTACATGTGTTTCAGTTTTTGCACTTACACTGAGTTCTCCTGTGCCAAAGGTTTAACATAAAAAGATAAAAAGAGAAAGTTAAAATCAACATGCAAAACAAAGATTTGAATGTTCCAAGCATCCATGGAGTGATCACTTTGAGTTCTATGGCCAAATCTACCTTTAAAGCAGGATTACGGAAACTTTAAATTGACTTTAAGTTACAGCACTCTTACGAACTGTGTCACGCAAAGCAACCATACCCTATGATTTATGTCAATGTTCACATAACACTTTTTCCAGGTGTATGAAACTGACAAGGATTTGAAGTTGAAATGGCTTCAGGAAATGTTGGCGTTTTCTTCCTGAATCATCTTTTCTTGTGTTTTTCAGAATTTCCTACAGCGGTTTGTAAGCATTTTTGGTGGTGTTTCTCTAAAATTATTTTGGGCATCTTTTGAGTCTGTTTTTGTGGTTTTTCTTTGTAGCTCACAAAATGCACCAAAAGTCTCTCAGGAACATTGAAGGAGTTTTCCTAACCTTGCCATTTTTGCACTTACACTGAGTTCTCCTGTGCCAAAGGTTTAACATAAAAAGATAAAAAGAGAAAGTTAAAATCAACATGCAAAACAAAGATTTGAATGTTCCAAGCATCCATGGAGTGATCACTGTGAGTTCTATGGCCAAATCTACCTTTAAAGCAGGATTACGGAAACTTTAAATTGACTTTAAGTTACAGCACTCTTACGAACTGTGTCACGCAAAGCAACCATACCCTATGATTTATGTCAATGTTCACATAACACTTTTTCCAGGTGTATGAAACTGACAAGGATTTGAAGTTGAAATGGCTTCAGGAAATGTTGGCGTTTTCTTCCTGAATCATCTTTTCTTGTGTTTTTCAGAATTTCCTACAGCGGTTTGTAAGCATTTTTGGTGGTGTTTCTCTAAAATTATTTTGGGCATCTTTTGAGTCTGTTTTTGTGGCTTTTCTTTGTAGCTCACAAAATGCACCAAAAGTCTCTCAGGAACATTGAAGGAGTTTTCCTAACCTTGCCATTGAATTGTATTATAAGTATGGAGCTCTTCTAAATGAAAAACACCTGAAGAATGATATGCTTATTTTAGTTAACCGCTTCGCATTTTTGGAAACTTGATGTGATTAAAAGACGCCCAAAAGCCTGATAATATGAACAGCAAGTCTTTTTTACGTGGAAATTAATTTGTTCAGTGTTTTCAGCATTTTCAGATTAATTTTCAGGATGTTTTTGGAATGGACCCACTCCAAATCCGCCTTATAAAGAGGTAAAAGTCTTAAACTGTGCATGATTCCCATTGATGATGACTTTAAATCAGATTTTTACATTTTACTGGGACCTGGAAATTTGTTTCTATTTTCTGAGATGTTTTCCAGAGGGATAATCACTGATCTTGATCATGGTGCTATAAGAAAAGGTGTTTGATTCTCATCAAAAATCAATGTCTAAGTAGTCGTGGCCGAGTGGTTAAGGCGATGGACTAGAAATCCATTGGGGTTTCCCTGCGCAGGTTCAAATCCTGCCGACTATGAATATGTTCATATAGTTTTTTGACTGATTACCTGAGAAGATAAATTTGCGTGTGTCCTGTTTTATGCCACATGAAGGTGATATGCGAACTTTGGGCAGGGTTTCTAGAACCAGACTGACTTTATTTTTGGATGCATTTTATATACGCCG